>NW_028252930.1:0-101132 GCF_964263255.1 Lissotriton vulgaris
CGGGAAGTTAATTAAATACCATTTGGAGGCATTTAATGTTCGAGCAAAAACAGCTGATTTTCGACAAAAGAGATAACACCCCCCCCATTACGTCATGCTTCAGAAATGTGGAAAATGGTCCGTTTTCAAATGTTTTATTTTTGAACGTCAGTTCACATTTGTAGGTGGATCATCAGTGTTAGAGCTAAAATTAGCATGTTTAAAGTGATTTTCATGCTTCCAGGGGCTCGGGAAGTTAATTAAATACCATTTGGAGGCATTTAATGTTCGAGCAAAAACGGCTGATTTTCGACAAAAGAGATAACACCCCCCCATTACGTCATGCTTCAGAAATGTGGAAAATGGTCCATTTTCAAATGTTTTATTTTTGAACGTCAGTTCACATTTGTAGGTGGATCATCAGTGTTAGCGCTAAAATTAGCATGTTTAAAGTGATTTTCATGCTTCCAGGGGCTCGGGAAGTTAATTAAATACCATTTGGAGGCATTTAATGTTCGAGCAAAAACGGCTGATTTTCGACAAAAGAGATAACACCCCCCCATTACGTCATGCTTCAGAAATGTGGAAAATGGTCCGTTTTCAAATGTTTTATTTTTGAACGTCAGTTCACATTTGTAGGTGGATCATCAGTGTTAGAGCTAAAATTAGCATGTTTAAAGTGATTTTCATGCTTCCAGGGGCCCAAAACACAAGATTTATGGAATGGTTAAAAGTGCATGAAAATGGCCAATTTACTCACTCTGAGTTCTCAAAAAGGGTTTCTTCACCCCGGGAAGTTAATTAAATACCATTTGGAGGCATTTAATGTTCGAGCAAAAACGGCTGATTTTCGACAAAAGAGATAACACCCCCCCATTACGTCATGCTTCAGAAATGTGGAAAATGGTCCGTTTTCAAATGTTTTATTCTTGAACGTCAGTTCACATTTGTAGGTGGATCATCAGTGTTAGAGCTAAAATTAGCATGTTTAAAGTGATTTTCATGCTTTCAGGGGCTCGGGAAGTTAATTAAATACCATTTGGAGGCATTTAATGTTCGAGCAAAAACGGCTGATTTTCGACAAAAGAGATAACACCCCCCCATTACGTCATGCTTCAGAAATGTGGAAAATGGTCCGTTTTCAAATGTTTTATTTTTGAACGTCAGTTCACATTTGTAGGTGGATCATCAGTGTTAGAGCTAAAATTAGCATGTTTAAAGTGATTTTCATGCTTCCAGGGGCTCGGGAAGTGAAATAAATACCATTTGGAGGCATTTAATGTTCGAGCAAAAACGGCTGATTTTCGACAAAAGAGATAACACTTCCCCATTACGTCATGCTTCAGAAATGTGGAAAATGGTCCGTTTTCAAATGTTTTATTTTTGAACGTCAGTTCACATTTGTAGGTGGATCATCAGTGTTAGAGCTAAAATTAGCATGTTTAAAGTGATTTTCATGCTTCCAGGGGCTCGGGAAGTTAATTAAATACCATTTGGAGGCATTTAATGTTCGAGCAAAAACGGCTGATTTTCGACAAAAGAGATAACACCCCCCCATTACGCCATGCTTCAGAAATGTGGAAAATGGTCCGTTTTCAAATGTTTTATTTTTGAACGTCAGTTCACATTTGTAGGTGGATCATCAGTGTTAGAGCTAAAATTAGCATGTTTAAAGTGATTTTCATGCTTCCAGGGGCCCAAAACACAAGATTAATGGAATGGTTAAAAGTGCATGAAAATGGCCAATTTACTCACTCTGAGTTCTCAAAAAGGGTTTCTTTACCCCGGGAAGTGAAATAAATACCATTTGGAGGCATTTAATGTTCGAGCAAAAACGGCTGATTTTCGACAAAAGAGATAACACCCCCCCATTACGTCATGCTTCAGAAATGTGGAAAATGGTCCGTTTTCAAATGTTTTATTTTTGAACGTCAGTTCACATTTGTAGGTGGATCATCAGTGTTAGAGCTAAAATTAGCATGTTTAAAGTGATTTTCATGCTTCCAGGGGCCCAAAACACAAGATTTATGGAATGGTTAAAAGTGCATGAAAATGGCCAATTTACTCACTCTGAGTTCTCAAAAAGGGTTTCTTCACCCCGGGAAGTTAATTAAATACCATTTGGAGGCATTTAATGTTCGAGCAAAAACGGCTGATTTTCGACAAAAGAGATAACACCCCCCCATTACGTCATGCTTCAGAAATGTGGAAAATGGTCCGTTTTCAAATGTTTTATTTTTGAACGTCAGTTCACATTTGTAGGTGGATCATCAGTGTTAGAGCTAAAATTAGCATGTTTAAAGTGATTTTCATGCTTCCAGGGGCTCGGGAAGTTAATTAAATACCATTTGGAGGCATTTAATGTTCGAGCAAAAACGGCCGATTTTCGACAAAAGAGATAACACCCCCCCATTACGTCATGCTTCAGAAATGTGGAAAATGGTCCGTTTTCAAATGTTTTATTTTTGAACGTCAGTTCACATTTGTAGGTGGATCATCAGTGTTAGAGCTAAAATTAGCATGTTTAAAGTGATTTTCATGCTTCCAGGGGCTCGGGAAGTGAAATAAATACCATTTGGAGGCATTTAATGTTCGCGCAAAAACGGCTGATTTTCGACAAAAGAGATAACACCCCCCCATTACGTCATGCTTCAGAAATGTGGAAAATGGTCCGATTTCAAATGTTTTATTTTTGAACGTCAGTTCACATTTGTAGGTGGATCATCAGTGTTAGAGCTAAAATTAGCATGTTTAAAGTGATTTTCATGCTTCCAGGGGCTCGGGAAGTTAATTAAATACCATTTGGAGGCATTTAATGTTCGAGCAAAAACGGCTGATTTTCGACAAAAGAGATAACACCCCCCCATTACGTCATGCTTCAGAAATGTGGAAAATGGTCCGTTTTCAAATGTTTTATTTTTGAACGTCAGTTCACATTTGTAGGTGGATCATCAGTGTTAGAGCTAAAATTAGCATGTTTAAAGTGATTTTCATGCTTCCAGGGGCTCGGGAAGTGAAATAAATACCATTTGGAGGCATTTAATGTTCGAGCAAAAACGGCTGATTTTCGACAAAAGAGATAACACCCCCCCATTACGTCATGCTTCAGAAATGTGGAAAATGGTCTGTTTTCAAATGTTTTATTTTTGAACGTCAGTTCACATTTGTAGGTGGATCATCAGTGTTAGAGCTAAAATTAGCATGTTTAAAGTGATTTTCATGCTTCCAGGGGCTCGGGAAGTTAATTAAATACCATTTGGAGGCATTTAATGTTCGAGCAAAAACGGCTGATTTTCGACAAAAGAGATAACACCCCCCCATTACGTCATGCTTCAGAAATGTGGAAAATGGTCCGTTTTCAAATGTTTTATTTTTTAACGTCAGTTCACATTTGTAGGTGGATCATCAGTGTTAGAGCTAAAATTAGCATGTTTAAAGTGATTTTCATGCTTCCAGGGGCTCGGGAAGTGAAATAAATACCATTTGGAGGCATTTAATGTTCGCGCAAAAACGGCTGATTTTCGACAAAAGAGATAACACCCCCCCATTACGTCATGCTTCAGAAATGTGGAAAATGGTCCGATTTCAAATGTTTTATTTTTGAACGTCAGTTCACATTTGTAGGTGGATCATCAGTGTTAGAGCTAAAATTAGCATGTTTAAAGTGATTTTCATGCTTCCAGGGGCTCGGGAAGTTAATTAAATACCATTTGGAGGCATTTAATGTTCGAGCAAAAACGGCTGATTTTCGACAAAAGAGATAACACCCCCCCATTACGTCATGCTTCAGAAATGTGGAAAATGGTCCGTTTTCAAATGTTTTATTTTTGAACGTCAGTTCACATTTGTAGGTGGATCATCAGTGTTAGAGCTAAAATTAGCATGTTTAAAGTGATTTTCATGCTTCCAGGGGCTCGGGAAGTGAAATAAATACCATTTGGAGGCATTTAATGTTCGAGCAAAAACGGCTGATTTTCGACAAAAGAGATAACACCCCCCCATTACGTCATGCTTCAGAAATGTGGAAAATGGTCTGTTTTCAAATGTTTTATTTTTGAACGTCAGTTCACATTTGTAGGTGGATCATCAGTGTTAGAGCTAAAATTAGCATGTTTAAAGTGATTTTCATGCTTCCAGGGGCTCGGGAAGTTAATTAAATACCATTTGGAGGCATTTAATGTTCGAGCAAAAACGGCTGATTTTCGACAAAAGAGATAACACCCCCCCATTACGTCATGCTTCAGAAATGTGGAAAATGGTCCGTTTTCAAATGTTTTATTTTTTAACGTCAGTTCACATTTGTAGGTGGATCATCAGTGTTAGAGCTAAAATTAGCATGTTTAAAGTGATTTTCATGCTTCCAGGGGCTCGGGAAGTTAATTAAATACCATTTGGAGGCATTTAATGTTCGAGCAAAAACGGCTGATTTTCGACAAAAGAGATAACACCCCCCATTACGTCATGCTTCAGAAATGTGGAAAATGGTCCGTTTTCAAATGTTTTATTTTTGAACGTCAGTTCACATTTGTAGGTGGATCATCAGTGTTAGAGCTAAAATTAGCATGTTTAAAGTGATTTTCATGCTTCCAGGGGCTCGGGAAGTTAATTAAATACCATTTGGAGGCATTTAATGTTCGAGCAAAAACGGCTGATTTTCGACAAAAGAGATAACACCCCCCCATTACGTCATGCTTCAGAAATGTGGAAAATGGTCCGTTTTCAAATGTTTTATTTTTGAACGTCAGTTCACATTTGTAGGTGGATCATCAGTGTTAGAGCTAAAATTAGCATGTTTAAAGTGATTTTCATGCTTCCAGGGGCCCAAAACACAAGATTTATGGAATGGTTAAAAGTGCATGAAAATGGCCAATTTACTCACTCTGAGTTCTCAAAAAGGGTTTCTTCACCCCGGGAAGTTAATTAAATACCATTTGGAGGCATTTAATGTTCGAGCAAAAACGGCTGATTTTCGACAAAAGAGATAACACCCCCCCATTACGTCATGCTTCAGAAATGTGGAAAATGGTCCATTTTCAAATGTTTTATTTTTGAACGTCAGTTCACATTTGTAGGTGGATCATCAGTGTTAGAGCTAAAATTAGCATGTTTAAAGTGATTTTCATGCTTCCAGGGGCTCGGGAAGTTAATTAAATACCATTTGGAGGCATTTAATGTTCGAGCAAAAACAGCTGATTTTCGACAAAAGAGATAACACCCCCCCCATTACGTCATGCTTCAGAAATGTGGAAAATGGTCTGTTTTCAAATGTTTTATTTTTGAACGTCAGTTCACATTTGTAGGTGGATCATCAGTGTTAGAGCTAAAATTAGCATGTTTAAAGTGATTTTCATGCTTCCAGGGGCTCGGGAAGTTAATTAAATACCATTTGGAGGCATTTAATGTTCGAGCAAAAACGGCTGATTTTCGACAAAAGAGATAACACCCCCCCATTACGTCATGCTTCAGAAATGTGGAAAATGGTCCATTTTCAAATGTTTTATTTTTGAACGTCAGTTCACATTTGTAGGTGGATCATCAGTGTTAGAGCTAAAATTAGCATGTTTAAAGTGATTTTCATGCTTCCAGGGGCTCAGGAAGTTAATTAAATACCATTTGGAGGCATTTAATGTTCGAGCAAAAACGGCTGATTTTCGACAAAAGAGATAACACCCCCCCATTACGTCATGCTTCAGAAATGTGGAAAATGGTCCGTTTTCAAATGTTTTATTTTTGAACGTCAGTTCACATTTGTAGGTGGATCATCAGTGTTAGAGCTAAAATTAGCATGTTTAAAGTGATTTTCATGCTTCCAGGGGCCCAAAACACAAGATTTATGGAATGGTTAAAAGTGCATGAAAATGGCCAATTTACTCACTCTGAGTTCTCAAAAAGGGTTTCTTCACCCCGGGAAGTTAATTAAATACCATTTGGAGGCATTTAATGTTCGAGCAAAAACGGCTGATTTTCGACAAAAGAGATAACACCCCCCCATTACGTCATGCTTCAGAAATGTGGAAAATGGTCCGTTTTCAAATGTTTTATTCTTGAACGTCAGTTCACATTTGTAGGTGGATCATCAGTGTTAGAGCTAAAATTAGCATGTTTAAAGTGATTTTCATGCTTTCAGGGGCTCGGGAAGTGAAATAAATACCATTTGGAGGCATTTAATGTTCGAGCAAAAACGGCTGATTTTCGACAAAAGAGATAACACCCCCCCATTACGTCATGCTTCAGAAATGTGGAAAATGGTCCGATTTCAAATGTTTTATTTTTGAACGTCAGTTCACATTTGTAGGTGGATCATCAGTGTTAGAGCTAAAATTAGCATGTTTAAAGTGATTTTCATGCTTCCAGGGGCTCGGGAAGTTAATTAAATACCATTTGGAGGCATTTAATGTTCGAGCAAAAACGGCTGATTTTCGACAAAAGAGATAACACCCCCCCATTACGTCATGCTTCAGAAATGTGGAAAATGGTCCGTTTTCAAATGTTTTATTTTTGAACGTCAGTTCACATTTGTAGGTGGATCATCAGTGTTAGAGCTAAAATTAGCATGTTTAAAGTGATTTTCATGCTTCCAGGGGCTCGGGAAGTGAAATAAATACCATTTGGAGGCATTTAATGTTCGAGCAAAAACGGCTGATTTTCGACAAAAGAGATAACACCCCCCCATTACGTCATGCTTCAGAAATGTGGAAAATGGTCTGTTTTCAAATGTTTTATTTTTGAACGTCAGTTCACATTTGTAGGTGGATCATCAGTGTTAGAGCTAAAATTAGCATGTTTAAAGTGATTTTCATGCTTCCAGGGGCTCGGGAAGTTAATTAAATACCATTTGGAGGCATTTAATGTTCGAGCAAAAACGGCTGATTTTCGACAAAAGAGATAACACCCCCCCATTACGTCATGCTTCAGAAATGTGGAAAATGGTCCGTTTTCAAATGTTTTATTTTTTAACGTCAGTTCACATTTGTAGGTGGATCATCAGTGTTAGAGCTAAAATTAGCATGTTTAAAGTGATTTTCATGCTTCCAGGGGCTCGGGAAGTTAATTAAATACCATTTGGAGGCATTTAATGTTCGAGCAAAAACGGCTGATTTTCGACAAAAGAGATAACACCCCCCATTACGTCATGCTTCAGAAATGTGGAAAATGGTCCGTTTTCAAATGTTTTATTTTTGAACGTCAGTTCACATTTGTAGGTGGATCATCAGTGTTAGAGCTAAAATTTGCATGTTTAAAGTGATTTTCATGCTTCCAGGGGCTCGGGAAGTTAATTAAATACCATTTGGAGGCATTTAATGTTCGAGCAAAAACGGCTGATTTTCGACAAAAGAGATAACACCCCCCCATTACGTCATGCTTCAGAAATGTGGAAAATGGTCCGTTTTCAAATGTTTTATTTTTGAACGTCAGTTCACATTTGTAGGTGGATCATCAGTGTTAGAGCTAAAATTAGCATGTTTAAAGTGATTTTCATGCTTCCAGGGGCCCAAAACACAAGATTTATGGAATGGTTAAAAGTGCATGAAAATGGCCAATTTACTCACTCTGAGTTCTCAAAAAGGGTTTCTTCACCCCGGGAAGTTAATTAAATACCATTTGGAGGCATTTAATGTTCGAGCAAAAACGGCTGATTTTCGACAAAAGAGATAACACCCCCCCATTACGTCATGCTTCAGAAATGTGGAAAATGGTCCATTTTCAAATGTTTTATTTTTGAACGTCAGTTCACATTTGTAGGTGGATCATCAGTGTTAGAGCTAAAATTAGCATGTTTAAAGTGATTTTCATGCTTCCAGGGGCTCGGGAAGTTAATTAAATACCATTTGGAGGCATTTAATGTTCGAGCAAAAACAGCTGATTTTCGACAAAAGAGATAACACCCCCCCATTACGTCATGCTTCAGAAATGTGGAAAATGGTCCGTTTTCAAATGTTTTATTTTTGAACGTCAGTTCACATTTGTAGGTGGATCATCAGTGTTAGAGCTAAAATTAGCATGTTTAAAGTGATTTTCATGCTTCCAGGGGCTCGGGAAGTTAATTAAATACCATTTGGAGGCATTTAATGTTCGAGCAAAAACGGCTGATTTTCGACAAAAGAGATAACACCCCCCCATTACGTCATGCTTCAGAAATGTGGAAAATGGTCCATTTTCAAATGTTTTATTTTTGAACGTCAGTTCACATTTGTAGGTGGATCATCAGTGTTAGAGCTAAAATTAGCATGTTTAAAGTGATTTTCATGCTTCCAGGGGCTCAGGAAGTTAATTAAATACCATTTGGAGGCATTTAATGTTCGAGCAAAAACGGCTGATTTTCGACAAAAGAGATAACACCCCCCCATTACGTCATGCTTCAGAAATGTGGAAAATGGTCCGTTTTCAAATGTTTTATTTTTGAACGTCAGTTCACATTTGTAGGTGGATCATCAGTGTTAGAGCTAAAATTAGCATGTTTAAAGTGATTTTCATGCTTCCAGGCGCCCAAAACACAAGATTTATGGAATGGTTAAAAGTGCATGAAAATGGCCAATTTACTCACTCTGAGTTCTCAAAAAGGGTTTCTTCACCCCGGGAAGTTAATTAAATACCATTTGGAGGCATTTAATGTTCGAGCAAAAACGGCTGATTTTCGACAAAAGAGATAACACCCCCCCATTACGTCATGCTTCAGAAATGTGGAAAATGGTCCGTTTTCAAATGTTTTATTCTTGAACGTCAGTTCACATTTGTAGGTGGATCATCAGTGTTAGAGCTAAAATTAGCATGTTTAAAGTGATTTTCATGCTTTCAGGGGCTCGGGAAGTTAATTAAATACCATTTGGAGGCATTTAATGTTCGAGCAAAAACGGCTGATTTTCGACAAAAGAGATAACACCCCCCCATTACGTCATGCTTCAGAAATGTGGAAAATGGTCCGTTTTCAAATGTTTTATTTTTGAACGTCAGTTCACATTTGTAGGTGGATCATTGGTGTTAGAGCTAAAATTAGCATGTTTAAAGTGATTTTCATGCTTCCAGGGGCTCGGGAAGTGAAATAAATACCATTTGGAGGCATTTAATGTTCGAGCAAAAACGGCTGATTTTCGACAAAAGAGATAACACTTCCCCATTACGTCATGCTTCAGAAATGTGGAAAATGGTCCGTTTTCAAATGTTTTATTTTTGAACGTCAGTTCACATTTGTAGGTGGATCATCAGTGTTAGAGCTAAAATTAGCATGTTTAAAGTGATTTTCATGCTTCCAGGGGCTCGGGAAGTTAATTAAATACCATTTGGAGGCATTTAATGTTCGAGCAAAAACGGCTGATTTTCGACAAAAGAGATAACACCCCCCCATTACGTCATGCTTCAGAAATGTGGAAAATGGTCCGTTTTCAAATGTTTTATTTTTGAACGTCAGTTCACATTTGTAGGTGGATCATCAGTGTTAGAGCTAAAATTAGCATGTTTAAAGTGATTTTCATGCTTCCAGGGGCCCAAAACACAAGATTAATGGAATGGTTAAAAGTGCATGAAAATGGCCAATTTACTCACTCTGAGTTCTCAAAAAGGGTTTCTTTACCCCGGGAAGTGAAATAAATACCATTTGGAGGCATTTAATGTTCGAGCAAAAACGGCTGATTTTCGACAAAAGAGATAACACCCCCCCATTACGTCATGCTTCAGAAATGTGGAAAATGGTCCGTTTTCAAATGTTTTATTTTTGAACGTCAGTTCACATTTGTAGGTGGATCATCAGTGTTAGAGCTAAAATTAGCATGTTTAAAGTGATTTTCATGCTTCCAGGGGCCCAAAACACAAGATTTATGGAATGGTTAAAAGTGCATGAAAATGGCCAATTTACTCACTCTGAGTTCTCAAAAAGGGTTTCTTCACCCCGGGAAGTTAATTAAATACCATTTGGAGGCATTTAATGTTCGAGCAAAAACGGCTGATTTTCGACAAAAGAGATAACACCCCCCCATTACGTCATGCTTCAGAAATGTGGAAAATGGTCCGTTTTCAAATGTTTTATTTTTGAACGTCAGTTCACATTTGTAGGTGGATCATCAGTGTTAGAGCTAAAATTAGCATGTTTAAAGTGATTTTCATGCTTCCAGGGGCTCGGGAAGTTAATTAAATACCATTTGGAGGCATTTAATGTTCGAGCAAAAACGGCCGATTTTCGACAAAAGAGATAACACCCCCCCATTACGTCATGCTTCAGAAATGTGGAAAATGGTCCGTTTTCAAATGTTTTATTTTTGAACGTCAGTTCACATTTGTAGGTGGATCATCAGTGTTAGAGCTAAAATTAGCATGTTTAAAGTGATTTTCATGCTTCCAGGGGCTCGGGAAGTGAAATAAATACCATTTGGAGGCATTTAATGTTCGCGCAAAAACGGCTGATTTTCGACAAAAGAGATAACACCCCCCCATTACGTCATGCTTCAGAAATGTGGAAAATGGCCGCTTTTCAAATGTTTTATTTTTGAACGTCAGTTCACATTTGTAGGTGGATCATCAGTGTTAGAGCTAAAATTAGCATGTTTAAAGTGATTTTCATGCTTCCAGGGGCTCGGGAAGTGAAATAAATACCATTTGGAGGCATTTAATGTTCGAGCAAAAACGGCTGATTTTCGACAAAAGAGATAACACCCCCCCATTACGTCATGCTTCAGAAATGTGGAAAATGGTCCGATTTCAAATGTTTTATTTTTGAACGTCAGTTCACATTTGTAGGTGGATCATCAGTGTTAGAGCTAAAATTAGCATGTTTAAAGTGATTTTCATGCTTCCAGGGGCTCGGGAAGTTAATTAAATACCATTTGGAGGCATTTAATGTTCGAGCAAAAACGGCTGATTTTCGACAAAAGAGATAACACCCCCCCATTACGTCATGCTTCAGAAATGTGGAAAATGGTCCGTTTTCAAATGTTTTATTTTTGAACGTCAGTTCACATTTGTAGGTGGATCATCAGTGTTAGAGCTAAAATTAGCATGTTTAAAGTGATTTTCATGCTTCCAGGGGCTCGGGAAGTGAAATAAATACCATTTGGAGGCATTTAATGTTCGAGCAAAAACGGCTGATTTTCGACAAAAGAGATAACACCCCCCCATTACGTCATGCTTCAGAAATGTGGAAAATGGTCCGTTTTCAAATGTTTTATTTTTGAACGTCAGTTCACATTTGTAGGTGGATCATCAGTGTTAGAGCTAAAATTAGCATGTTTAAAGTGATTTTCATGCTTCCAGGGGCTCGGGAAGTTAATTAAATACCATTTGGAGGCATTTAATGTTCGAGCAAAAACGGCTGATTTTCAACAAAAGAGATAACACCCCCCCATTACGTCATGCTTCAGAAATGTGGAAAATGGTCCGTTTTCAAATGTTTTATTTTTTAACGTCAGTTCACATTTGTAGGTGGATCATCAGTGTTAGAGCTAAAATTAGCATGTTTAAAGTGATTTTCATGCTTCCAGGGGCTCGGGAAGTTAATTAAATACCATTTGGAGGCATTTAATGTTCGAGCAAAAACGGCTGATTTTCGACAAAAGAGATAACACCCCCCATTACGTCATGCTTCAGAAATGTGGAAAATGGTCCGTTTTCAAATGTTTTATTTTTGAACGTCAGTTCACATTTGTAGGTGGATCATCAGTGTTAGAGCTAAAATTAGCATGTTTAAAGTGATTTTCATGCTTCCAGGGGCTCGGGAAGTTAATTAAATACCATTTGGAGGCATTTAATGTTCGAGCAAAAACGGCTGATTTTCGACAAAAGAGATAACACCCCCCCATTACGTCATGCTTCAGAAATGTGGAAAATGGTCCGTTTTCAAATGTTTTATTTTTGAACGTCAGTTCACATTTGTAGGTGGATCATCAGTGTTAGAGCTAAAATTAGCATGTTTAAAGTGATTTTCATGCTTCCAGGGGCCCAAAACACAAGATTTATGGAATGGTTAAAAGTGCATGAAAATGGCCAATTTACTCACTCTGAGTTCTCAAAAAGGGTTTCTTCACCCCGGGAAGTTAATTAAATACCATTTGGAGGCATTTAATGTTCGAGCAAAAACGGCTGATTTTCGACAAAAGAGATAACACCCCCCCATTACGTCATGCTTCAGAAATGTGGAAAATGGTCCCTTTTCAAATGTTTTATTTTTGAACGTCAGTTCACATTTGTAGGTGGATCATCAGTGTTAGAGCTAAAATTAGCATGTTTAAAGTGATTTTCATGCTTCCAGGGGCTCGGGAAGTTAATTAAATACCATTTGGAGGCATTTAATGTTCGAGCAAAAACGGCTGATTTTCGACAAAAGAGATAACACCCCCCCATTACGTCATGCTTCAGAAATGTGGAAAATGGTCCGTTTTCAAATGTTTTATTTTTGAACGTCAGTTCACATTTGTAGGTGGATCATCAGTGTTAGAGCTAAAATTAGCATGTTTAAAGTGATTTTCATGCTTCCAGGGGCCCAAAACACAAGATTTATGGAATAGTTAAAAGTGCATGAAAATGGCCAATTTACTCACTCTGAGTTCTCAAAAAGGGTTTCTTCACCCCGGGAAGTTAATTAAATACCATTTGGAGGCATTTAATGTTCGAGCAAAAACGGCTGATTTTCGACAAAAGAGATAACACCCCCCCATTACGTCATGCTTCAGAAATGTGGAAAATGGTCCGTTTTCAAATGTTTTATTTTTGAACGTCAGTTCACATTTGTAGGTGGATCATCAGTGTTAGAGTTAAAATTAGCATGTTTAAAGTGATTTTCATGCTTCCAGGGGCTCGGGAAGTTAATTAAATACCATTTGGAGGCATTTAATGTTCGAGCAAAAACGGCTGATTTTCGACAAAAGAGATAACACCCCCCCATTACGTCATGCTTCAGAAATGTGGAAAATGGTCCGTTTTCAAATGTTTTATTTTTGAACGTCAGTTCACATTTGTAGGTGGATCATCAGTGTTAGAGCTAAAATTAGCATGTTTAAAGTGATTTTCATGCTTCCAGGGGCTCGGGAAGTGAAATAAATACCATTTGGAGGCATTTAATGTTCGAGCAAAAACGGCTGATTTTCGACAAAAGAGATAACACCCCCCCATTACGTCATGCTTCAGAAATGTGGAAAATGGTCCGTTTTCAAATGTTTTATTTTTGAACGTCAGTTCACATTTGTAGGTGGATCATCAGTGTTAGAGCTAAAATTAGCATGTTTAAAGTGATTTTCATGCTTCCAGGGGCCCAAAACACAAGATTTATGGAATGGTTAAAAGTGCATGAAAATGGCCAATTTACTCACTCTGAGTTCTCAAAAAGGGTTTCTTCACCCCGGGAAGTTAATTAAATACCATTTGGAGGCATTTAATGTTCGAGCAAAAACGGCTGATTTTCGACAAAAGAGATAACACCCCCCCATTACGTCATGCTTCAGAAATGTGGAAAATGGTCCGTTTTCAAATGTTTTATTTTTGAACGTCAGTTCACATTTGTAGGTGGATCATCAGTGTTAGAGCTAAAATTAGCATGTTTAAAGTGATTTTCATGCTTCCAGGGGCTCGGGAAGTGAAATAAATACCATTTGGAGGCATTTAATGTTCGAGCAAAAACGGCTGATTTTCGACAAAAGAGATAACACCCCCCCATTACGTCATGCTTCAGAAATGTGGAAAATGGTCCGTTTTCAAATGTTTTATTTTTGAACGTCAGTTCACATTTGTAGGTGGATCATCAGTGTTAGAGCTAAAATTAGCATGTTTAAAGTGATTTTCATGCTTCCAGGGGCTCGGGAAGTTAATTAAATACCATTTGGAGGCATTTAATGTTCAAGCAAAAACGGCTGATTTTCGACAAAAGAGATAACACCCCCCCATTACGTCATGCTTCAGAAATGTGGAAAATGGTCCGTTTTCAAATGTTTTATTTTTGAACGTCAGTTCACATTTGTAGGTGGATCATCAGTGTTAGAGCTAAAATTAGCATGTTTAAAGTGATTTTCATGCTTCCAGGGGCCCAAAACACAAGATTAATGGAATGGTTAAAAGTGCATGAAAATGGCCAATTTACTCACTCTGAGTTCTCAAAAAGGGTTTCTTCACCCAGGGAAGTGAAATATATACCATTTGGAGGCATTTAATGTTCGAGCAAAAACGGCTGATTTTCGACAAAAGAGATAACACCCCCCCATTACATCATGCTTCAGAAATGTGGAAAATGGTCCGTTTTCAAATGTTTTATTTTTGAACGTCAGTTCACATTTGTAGGTGGATCATCAGTGTTAGAGCTAAAATTAGCATGTTTAAAGTGATTTTCATGCTTCCAGGGGCCCAAAACACAAGATTTATGGAATGGTTAAAAGTGCATGAAAATGGCCAATTTACTCACTCTGAGTTCTCAAAAAGGGTTTCTTCACCCCGGGAAGTTAATTAAATACCATTTGGAGGCATTTAATGTTCGAGCAAAAACGGCTGATTTTCGACAAAAGAGATAACACCCCCCCATTACGTCATGCTTCAGAAATGTGGAAAATGGTCCGTTTTCAAATGTTTTATTTTTGAACGTCAGTTCACATTTGTAGGTGGATCATCAGTGTTAGAGCTAAAATTAGCATGTTTAAAGTGATTTTCATGCTTCCAGGGGCTCGGGAAGATAATTAAATACCATTTGGAGGCATTTAATGTTCGAGCAAAAACGGCTGATTTTCGACAAAAGAGATAACACCCCCCCATTACGTCATGCTTCAGAAATGTGGAAAATGGTCTGTTTTCAAATGTTTTATTTTTGAACGTCAGTTCACATTTGTAGGTGGATCATCAGTGTTAGAGCCAAAATTAGCATGTTTAAAGTGATTTTCATGCTTCCAGGGGCCCAAAACACAAGATTTATGGAATGGTTAAAAGTGCATGAAAATGGCCAATTTACTCACTCTGAGTTCTCAAAAAGGGTTTCTTCACCCCGGGAAGTTAATTAAATACCATTTGGAGGCATTTAATGTTCGAGCAAAAACGGCTGATTTTCGACAAAAGAGATAACACCCCCCCATTACGTCATGCTTCAGAAATGTGGAAAATGGTCCGTTGTCAAATGTTTTATTTTTGAACGTCAGTTCACATTTGTAGGTGGATCATCAGTGTTAGAGCTAAAATTAGCATGTTTAAAGTGATTTTCATGCTTCCAGGGGCTCGGGAAGTTAATTAAATACCATTTGGAGGCATTTAATGTTCGAGCAAAAACGGCTGATTTTCGACAAAAGAGATAACACCCCCCCATTACATCATGCTTCAGAAATGTGGAAAATGGTCCGTTTTCAAATGTTTTATTTTTGAACGTCAGTTCACATTTGTAGGTGGATCATCAGTGTTAGAGCTAAAATTAGCATGTTTAAAGTGATTTTCATGCTTCCAGGGGCCCAAAACACAAGATTTATGGAATGGTTAAAAGTGCATGAAAATGGCCAATTTACTCACTCTGAGTTCTCAAAAAGGGTTTCTTCACCCCGGGAAGTTAATTAAATACCATTTGGAGGCATTTAATGTTCGAGCAAAAACGGCTGATTTTCGACAAAAGAGATAACACCCCCCCATTACGTCATGCTTCAGAAATGTGGAAAATGGTCCGTTTTCAAATGTTTTATTTTTGAACGTCAGTTCACATTTGTAGGTGGATCATCAGTGTTAGAGCTAAAATTAGCATGTTTAAAGTGATTTTCATGCTTCCAGGGGCTCGGGAAGTGAAATAAATACCATTTGGAGGCATTTAATGTTCGAGCAAAAACGGCTGATTTTCGACAAAAGAGATAACACCCCCCCATTACGTCATGCTTCAGAAATGTGGAAAATGGTCCGTTTTCAAATGTTTTTTTTTTAACGTCAGTTCACATTTGTAGGTGGATCATCAGTGTTAGAGCTAAAATTAGCATGTTTAAAGTGATTTTCATGCTTCCAGGGGCCCAAAACACAAGATTTATGCAATGGTTAAAAGTGCATGAAAATGGCCAATTTACTCACTCTGAGTTCTCAAAAAGGGTTTCTTCACCCCGGGAAGTTAATTAAATACCATTTGGAGGCATTTAATGTTCGAGCAAAAACGGCTGATTTTCGACAAAAGAGATAACACCCCCCCATTACGTCATGCTTCAGAAATGTGGAAAATGGTCCGTTTTCAAATGTTTTATTTTTGAACGTCAGTTCACATTTGTAGGTGGATCATCAGTGTTAGAGCTAAAATTAGCATGTTTAAAGTGATTTTCATGCTTCCAGGGGCTCGGGAAGTTAATTAAATACCATTTGGAGGCATTTAATGTTCGAGCAAAAACGGCTGATTTTCGACAAAAGAGATAACACCCCCCCATTACGTCATGCTTCAGAAATGTGGAAAATGGTCTGTTTTCAAATGTTTTTTTTTGAACGTCAGTTCACATTTGTAGGTGGATCATCAGTGTTAGAGCTAAAATTAGCATGTTTAAAGTGATTTTCATGCTTCCAGGGGCCCAAAACACAAGATTTATGCAATGGTTAAAAGTGCATGAAAATGGCCAATTTACTCACTCTGAGTTCTCAAAAAGGGTTTCTTCACCCCGGGAAGTTAATTAAATACCATTTGGAGGCATTTAATGTTCGAGCAAAAACGGCTGATTTTCGACAAAAGAGATAACACCCCCCCATTACGTCATGCTTCAGAAATGTGGAAAATGGCCGCTTTTCAAATGTTTTATTTTTGAACGTCAGTTCACATTTGTAGGTGGATCATCAGTGTTAGAGCTAAAATTAGCATGTTTAAAGTGATTTTCATGCTTCCAGGGGCTCGGGAAGTGAAATAAATACCATTTGGAGGCATTTAATGTTCGAGCAAAAACGGCTGATTTTCGACAAAAGAGATAACACCCCCCCATTACGTCATGCTTCAGAAATGTGGAAAATGGTCCGATTTCAAATGTTTTATTTTTGAACGTCAGTTCACATTTGTAGGTGGATCATCAGTGTTAGAGCTAAAATTAGCATGTTTAAAGTGATTTTCATGCTTCCAGGGGCTCGGGAAGTTAATTAAATACCATTTGGAGGCATTTAATGTTCGAGCAAAAACGGCTGATTTTCGACAAAAGAGATAACACCCCCCCATTACGTCATGCTTCAGAAATGTGGAAAATGGTCCGTTTTCAAATGTTTTATTTTTGAACGTCAGTTCACATTTGTAGGTGGATCATCAGTGTTAGAGCTAAAATTAGCATGTTTAAAGTGATTTTCATGCTTCCAGGGGCTCGGGAAGTGAAATAAATACCATTTGGAGGCATTTAATGTTCGAGCAAAAACGGCTGATTTTCGACAAAAGAGATAACACCCCCCCATTACGTCATGCTTCAGAAATGTGGAAAATGGTCCGTTTTCAAATGTTTTATTTTTGAACGTCAGTTCACATTTGTAGGTGGATCATCAGTGTTAGAGCTAAAATTAGCATGTTTAAAGTGATTTTCATGCTTCCAGGGGCTCGGGAAGTTAATTAAATACCATTTGGAGGCATTTAATGTTCGAGCAAAAACGGCTGATTTTCGACAAAAGAGATAACACCCCCCCATTACGTCATGCTTCAGAAATGTGGAAAATGGTCCGTTTTCAAATGTTTTATTTTTTAACGTCAGTTCACATTTGTAGGTGGATCATCAGTGTTAGAGCTAAAATTAGCATGTTTAAAGTGATTTTCATGCTTCCAGGGGCTCGGGAAGTTAATTAAATACCATTTGGAGGCATTTAATGTTCGAGCAAAAACGGCTGATTTTCGACAAAAGAGATAACACCCCCCATTACGTCATGCTTCAGAAATGTGGAAAATGGTCCGTTTTCAAATGTTTTATTTTTGAACGTCAGTTCACATTTGTAGGTGGATCATCAGTGTTAGAGCTAAAATTAGCATGTTTAAAGTGATTTTCATGCTTCCAGGGGCTCGGGAAGTTAATTAAATACCATTTGGAGGCATTTAATGTTCGAGCAAAAACGGCTGATTTTCGACAAAAGAGATAACACCCCCCCATTACGTCATGCTTCAGAAATGTGGAAAATGGTCCGTTTTCAAATGTTTTATTTTTGAACGTCAGTTCACATTTGTAGGTGGATCATCAGTGTTAGAGCTAAAATTAGCATGTTTAAAGTGATTTTCATGCTTCCAGGGGCCCAAAACACAAGATTTATGGAATGGTTAAAAGTGCATGAAAATGGCCAATTTACTCACTCTGAGTTCTCAAAAAGGGTTTCTTCACCCCGGGAAGTTAATTAAATACCATTTGGAGGCATTTAATGTTCGAGCAAAAACGGCTGATTTTCGACAAAAGAGATAACACCCCCCCATTACGTCATGCTTCAGAAATGTGGAAAATGGTCCGTTTTCAAATGTTTTATTTTTGAACGTCAGTTCACATTTGTAGGTGGATCATCAGTGTTAGAGCTAAAATTAGCATGTTTAAAGTGATTTTCATGCTTCCAGGGGCTCGGGAAGTGAAATAAATACCATTTGGAGGCATTTAATGTTCGCGCAAAAATGGCTGATTTTCGACAAAAGAGATAACACCCCCCCATTACGTCATGCTTCAGAAATGTGGAAAATGGTCTGTTTTCAAATGTTTTATTTTTGAAGGTCAGTTCACATTTGTAGGTGGATCATCAGTGTTAGAGCTAAAATTAGCATGTTTAAAGTGATTTTCATGCTTCCAGGGGCTCGGGAAGTGAAATAAATACCATTTGGAGGCATTTAATGTTCGAGCAAAAACGGCTGATTTTCGACAAAAGAGATAACACCCCCCCATTACGTCATGCTTCAGAAATGTGGAAAATGGTCCGTTTTCAAATGTTTTATTTTTGAACGTCAGTTCACATTTGTAGGTGGATCATCAGTGTTAGAGCTAAAATTAGCATGTTTAAAGTGATTTTCATGCTTCCAGGGGCCCAAAACACAAGATTTATGGAATGGTTAAAAGTGCATGAAAATGGCCAATTTACTCACTCTGAGTTCTCAAAAAGGGTTTCTTCACCCCGGGAAGTTAATTAAATACCATTTGGAGGCATTTAATGTTCGAGCAAAAACGGCTGATTTTCGACAAAAGAGATAACACCCCCCCATTACGTCATGCTTCAGAAATGTGGAAAATGGTCCCTTTTCAAATGTTTTATTTTTGAACGTCAGTTCACATTTGTAGGTGGATCATCAGTGTTAGAGCTAAAATTAGCATGTTTAAAGTGATTTTCATGCTTCCAGGGGCTCGGGAAGTTAATTAAATACCATTTGGAGGCATTTAATGTTCGAGCAAAAACGGCTGATTTTCGACAAAAGAGATAACACCCCCCCATTACGTCATGCTTCAGAAATGTGGAAAATGGTCCGTTTTCAAATGTTTTATTTTTGAACGTCAGTTCACATTTGTAGGTGGATCATCAGTGTTAGAGCTAAAATTAGCATGTTTAAAGTGATTTTCATGCTTCCAGGGGCCCAAAACACAAGATTTATGGAATAGTTAAAAGTGCATGAAAATGGCCAATTTACTCACTCTGAGTTCTCAAAAAGGGTTTCTTCACCCCGGGAAGTTAATTAAATACCATTTGGAGGCATTTAATGTTCGAGCAAAAACGGCTGATTTTCGACAAAAGAGATAACACCCCCCCATTACGTCATGCTTCAGAAATGTGGAAAATGGTCCGTTTTCAAATGTTTTATTTTTGAACGTCAGTTCACATTTGTAGGTGGATCATCAGTGTTAGAGTTAAAATTAGCATGTTTAAAGTGATTTTCATGCTTCCAGGGGCTCGGGAAGTTAATTAAATACCATTTGGAGGCATTTAATGTTCGAGCAAAAACGGCTGATTTTCGACAAAAGAGATAACACCCCCCCATTACGTCATGCTTCAGAAATGTGGAAAATGGTCCGTTTTCAAATGTTTTATTTTTGAACGTCAGTTCACATTTGTAGGTGGATCATCAGTGTTAGAGCTAAAATTAGCATGTTTAAAGTGATTTTCATGCTTCCAGGGGCTCGGGAAGTGAAATAAATACCATTTGGAGGCATTTAATGTTCGAGCAAAAACGGCTGATTTTCGACAAAAGAGATAACACCCCCCCATTACGTCATGCTTCAGAAATGTGGAAAATGGTCCGTTTTCAAATGTTTTATTTTTGAACGTCAGTTCACATTTGTAGGTGGATCATCAGTGTTAGAGCTAAAATTAGCATGTTTAAAGTGATTTTCATGCTTCCAGGGGCCCAAAACACAAGATTTATGGAATGGTTAAAAGTGCATGAAAATGGCCAATTTACTCACTCTGAGTTCTCAAAAAGGGTTTCTTCACCCCGGGAAGTTAATTAAATACCATTTGGAGGCATTTAATGTTCGAGCAAAAACGGCTGATTTTCGACAAAAGAGATAACACCCCCCCATTACGTCATGCTTCAGAAATGTGGAAAATGGTCCGTTTTCAAATGTTTTATTTTTGAACGTCAGTTCACATTTGTAGGTGGATCATCAGTGTTAGAGCTAAAATTAGCATGTTTAAAGTGATTTTCATGCTTCCAGGGGCTCGGGAAGTGAAATAAATACCATTTGGAGGCATTTAATGTTCGAGCAAAAACGGCTGATTTTCGACAAAAGAGATAACACCCCCCCATTACGTCATGCTTCAGAAATGTGGAAAATGGTCCGATTTCAAATGTTTTATTTTTGAACGTCAGTTCACATTTGTAGGTGGATCATCAGTGTTAGAGCTAAAATTAGCATGTTTAAAGTGATTTTCATGCTTCCAGGGGCTCGGGAAGTTAATTAAATACCATTTGGAGGCATTTAATGTTCGAGCAAAAACGGCTGATTTTCGACAAAAGAGATAACACCCCCCCATTACGTCATGCTTCAGAAATGTGGAAAATGGTCCGTTTTCAAATGTTTTATTTTTGAACGTCAGTTCACATTTGTAGGTGGATCATCAGTGTTAGAGCTAAAATTAGCATGTTTAAAGTGATTTTCATGCTTCCAGGGGCTCGGGAAGTGAAATAAATACCATTTGGAGGCATTTAATGTTCGAGCAAAAACGGCTGATTTTCGACAAAAGAGATAACACCCCCCCATTACGTCATGCTTCAGAAATGTGGAAAATGGTCCGTTTTCAAATGTTTTATTTTTGAACGTCAGTTCACATTTGTAGGTGGATCATCAGTGTTAGAGCTAAAATTAGCATGTTTAAAGTGATTTTCATGCTTCCAGGGGCTCGGGAAGTTAATTAAATACCATTTGGAGGCATTTAATGTTCGAGCAAAAACGGCTGATTTTCGACAAAAGAGATAACACCCCCCCATTACGTCATGCTTCAGAAATGTGGAAAATGGTCCGTTTTCAAATGTTTTATTTTTTAACGTCAGTTCACATTTGTAGGTGGATCATCAGTGTTAGAGCTAAAATTAGCATGTTTAAAGTGATTTTCATGCTTCCAGGGGCTCGGGAAGTTAATTAAATACCATTTGGAGGCATTTAATGTTCGAGCAAAAACGGCTGATTTTCGACAAAAGAGATAACACCCCCCATTACGTCATGCTTCAGAAATGTGGAAAATGGTCCGTTTTCAAATGTTTTATTTTTGAACGTCAGTTCACATTTGTAGGTGGATCATCAGTGTTAGAGCTAAAATTAGCATGTTTAAAGTGATTTTCATGCTTCCAGGGGCTCGGGAAGTTAATTAAATACCATTTGGAGGCATTTAATGTTCGAGCAAAAACGGCTGATTTTCGACAAAAGAGATAACACCCCCCCATTACGTCATGCTTCAGAAATGTGGAAAATGGTCCGTTTTCAAATGTTTTATTTTTGAACGTCAGTTCACATTTGTAGGTGGATCATCAGTGTTAGAGCTAAAATTAGCATGTTTAAAGTGATTTTCATGCTTCCAGGGGCCCAAAACACAAGATTTATGGAATGGTTAAAAGTGCATGAAAATGGCCAATTTACTCACTCTGAGTTCTCAAAAAGGGTTTCTTCACCCCGGGAAGTTAATTAAATACCATTTGGAGGCATTTAATGTTCGAGCAAAAACGGCTGATTTTCGACAAAAGAGATAACACCCCCCCATTACGTCATGCTTCAGAAATGTGGAAAATGGTCCCTTTTCAAATGTTTTATTTTTGAACGTCAGTTCACATTTGTAGGTGGATCATCAGTGTTAGAGCTAAAATTAGCATGTTTAAAGTGATTTTCATGCTTCCAGGGGCTCGGGAAGTTAATTAAATACCATTTGGAGGCATTTAATGTTCGAGCAAAAACGGCTGATTTTCGACAAAAGAGATAACACCCCCCCATTACGTCATGCTTCAGAAATGTGGAAAATGGTCCGTTTTCAAATGTTTTATTTTTGAACGTCAGTTCACATTTGTAGGTGGATCATCAGTGTTAGAGCTAAAATTAGCATGTTTAAAGTGATTTTCATGCTTCCAGGGGCCCAAAACACAAGATTTATGGAATAGTTAAAAGTGCATGAAAATGGCCAATTTACTCACTCTGAGTTCTCAAAAAGGGTTTCTTCACCCCGGGAAGTTAATTAAATACCATTTGGAGGCATTTAATGTTCGAGCAAAAACGGCTGATTTTCGACAAAAGAGATAACACCCCCCCATTACGTCATGCTTCAGAAATGTGGAAAATGGTCCGTTTTCAAATGTTTTATTTTTGAACGTCAGTTCACATTTGTAGGTGGATCATCAGTGTTAGAGTTAAAATTAGCATGTTTAAAGTGATTTTCATGCTTCCAGGGGCTCGGGAAGTTAATTAAATACCATTTGGAGGCATTTAATGTTCGAGCAAAAACGGCTGATTTTCGACAAAAGAGATAACACCCCCCCATTACGTCATGCTTCAGAAATGTGGAAAATGGTCCGTTTTCAAATGTTTTATTTTTGAACGTCAGTTCACATTTGTAGGTGGATCATCAGTGTTAGAGCTAAAATTAGCATGTTTAAAGTGATTTTCATGCTTCCAGGGGCTCGGGAAGTGAAATAAATACCATTTGGAGGCATTTAATGTTCGAGCAAAAACGGCTGATTTTCGACAAAAGAGATAACACCCCCCCATTACGTCATGCTTCAGAAATGTGGAAAATGGTCCGTTTTCAAATGTTTTATTTTTGAACGTCAGTTCACATTTGTAGGTGGATCATCAGTGTTAGAGCTAAAATTAGCATGTTTAAAGTGATTTTCATGCTTCCAGGGGCCCAAAACACAAGATTTATGGAATGGTTAAAAGTGCATGAAAATGGCCAATTTACTCACTCTGAGTTCTCAAAAAGGGTTTCTTCACCCCGGGAAGTTAATTAAATACCATTTGGAGGCATTTAATGTTCGAGCAAAAACGGCTGATTTTCGACAAAAGAGATAACACCCCCCCATTACGTCATGCTTCAGAAATGTGGAAAATGGTCCGTTTTCAAATGTTTTATTTTTGAACGTCAGTTCACATTTGTAGGTGGATCATCAGTGTTAGAGCTAAAATTAGCATGTTTAAAGTGATTTTCATGCTTCCAGGGGCTCGGGAAGTGAAATAAATACCATTTGGAGGCATTTAATGTTCGAGCAAAAACGGCTGATTTTCGACAAAAGAGATAACACCCCCCCATTACGTCATGCTTCAGAAATGTGGAAAATGGTCCGTTTTCAAATGTTTTATTTTTGAACGTCAGTTCACATTTGTAGGTGGATCATCAGTGTTAGAGCTAAAATTAGCATGTTTAAAGTGATTTTCATGCTTCCAGGGGCTCGGGAAGTTAATTAAATACCATTTGGAGGCATTTAATGTTCAAGCAAAAACGGCTGATTTTCGACAAAAGAGATAACACCCCCCCATTACGTCATGCTTCAGAAATGTGGAAAATGGTCCGTTTTCAAATGTTTTATTTTTGAACGTCAGTTCACATTTGTAGGTGGATCATCAGTGTTAGAGCTAAAATTAGCATGTTTAAAGTGATTTTCATGCTTCCAGGGGCCCAAAACACAAGATTAATGGAATGGTTAAAAGTGCATGAAAATGGCCAATTTACTCACTCTGAGTTCTCAAAAAGGGTTTCTTCACCCAGGGAAGTGAAATATATACCATTTGGAGGCATTTAATGTTCGAGCAAAAACGGCTGATTTTCGACAAAAGAGATAACACCCCCCCATTACATCATGCTTCAGAAATGTGGAAAATGGTCCGTTTTCAAATGTTTTATTTTTGAACGTCAGTTCACATTTGTAGGTGGATCATCAGTGTTAGAGCTAAAATTAGCATGTTTAAAGTGATTTTCATGCTTCCAGGGGCCCAAAACACAAGATTTATGGAATGGTTAAAAGTGCATGAAAATGGCCAATTTACTCACTCTGAGTTCTCAAAAAGGGTTTCTTCACCCCGGGAAGTTAATTAAATACCATTTGGAGGCATTTAATGTTCGAGCAAAAACGGCTGATTTTCGACAAAAGAGATAACACCCCCCCATTACGTCATGCTTCAGAAATGTGGAAAATGGTCCGTTTTCAAATGTTTTATTTTTGAACGTCAGTTCACATTTGTAGGTGGATCATCAGTGTTAGAGCTAAAATTAGCATGTTTAAAGTGATTTTCATGCTTCCAGGGGCTCGGGAAGTGAAATAAATACCATTTGGAGGCATTTAATGTTCGAGCAAAAACGGCTGATTTTCGACAAAAGAGATAACACCCCCCCATTACGTCATGCTTCAGAAATGTGGAAAATGGTCCGTTTTCAAATGTTTTTTTTTGAACGTCAGTTCACATTTGTAGGTGGATCATCAGTGTTAGAGCTAAAATTAGCATGTTTAAAGTGATTTTCATGCTTCCAGGGGCCCAAAACACAAGATTTATGCAATGGTTAAAAGTGCATGAAAATGGCCAATTTACTCACTCTGAGTTCTCAAAAAGGGTTTCTTCACCCCGGGAAGTTAATTAAATACCATTTGGAGGCATTTAATGTTCGAGCAAAAACGGCTGATTTTCGACAAAAGAGATAACACCCCCCCATTACGTCATGCTTCAGAAATGTGGAAAATGGTCCGTTTTCAAATGTTTTATTTTTGAACGTCAGTTCACATTTGTAGGTGGATCATCAGTGTTAGAGCTAAAATTAGCATGTTTAAAGTGATTTTCATGCTTCCAGGGGCTCGGGAAGATAATTAAATACCATTTGGAGGCATTTAATGTTCGAGCAAAAACGGCTGATTTTCGACAAAAGAGATAACACCCCCCCATTACGTCATGCTTCAGAAATGTGGAAAATGGTCTGTTTTCAAATGTTTTATTTTTGAACGTCAGTTCACATTTGTAGGTGGATCATCAGTGTTAGAGCCAAAATTAGCATGTTTAAAGTGATTTTCATGCTTCCAGGGGCCCAAAACACAAGATTTATGGAATGGTTAAAAGTGCATGAAAATGGCCAATTTACTCACTCTGAGTTCTCAAAAAGGGTTTCTTCACCCCGGGAAGTTAATTAAATACCATTTGGAGGCATTTAATGTTCGAGCAAAAACGGCTGATTTTCGACAAAAGAGATAACACCCCCCCATTACGTCATGCTTCAGAAATGTGGAAAATGGTCCGTTGTCAAATGTTTTATTTTTGAACGTCAGTTCACATTTGTAGGTGGATCATCAGTGTTAGAGCTAAAATTAGCATGTTTAAAGTGATTTTCATGCTTCCAGGGGCTCGGGAAGTTAATTAAATACCATTTGGAGGCATTTAATGTTCGAGCAAAAACGGCTGATTTTCGACAAAAGAGATAACACCCCCCCATTACATCATGCTTCAGAAATGTGGAAAATGGTCCGTTTTCAAATGTTTTATTTTTGAACGTCAGTTCACATTTGTAGGTGGATCATCAGTGTTAGAGCTAAAATTAGCATGTTTAAAGTGATTTTCATGCTTCCAGGGGCCCAAAACACAAGATTTATGGAATGGTTAAAAGTGCATGAAAATGGCCAATTTACTCACTCTGAGTTCTCAAAAAGGGTTTCTTCACCCCGGGAAGTTAATTAAATACCATTTGGAGGCATTTAATGTTCGAGCAAAAACGGCTGATTTTCGACAAAAGAGATAACACCCCCCCATTACGTCATGCTTCAGAAATGTGGAAAATGGTCCGTTTTCAAATGTTTTATTTTTGAACGTCAGTTCACATTTGTAGGTGGATCATCAGTGTTAGAGCTAAAATTAGCATGTTTAAAGTGATTTTCATGCTTCCAGGGGCTCGGGAAGTGAAATAAATACCATTTGGAGGCATTTAATGTTCGAGCAAAAACGGCTGATTTTCGACAAAAGAGATAACACCCCCCCATTACGTCATGCTTCAGAAATGTGGAAAATGGTCCGTTTTCAAATGTTTTTTTTTTAACGTCAGTTCACATTTGTAGGTGGATCATCAGTGTTAGAGCTAAAATTAGCATGTTTAAAGTGATTTTCATGCTTCCAGGGGCCCAAAACACAAGATTTATGCAATGGTTAAAAGTGCATGAAAATGGCCAATTTACTCACTCTGAGTTCTCAAAAAGGGTTTCTTCACCCCGGGAAGTTAATTAAATACCATTTGGAGGCATTTAATGTTCGAGCAAAAACGGCTGATTTTCGACAAAAGAGATAACACCCCCCCATTACGTCATGCTTCAGAAATGTGGAAAATGGTCCGTTTTCAAATGTTTTATTTTTGAACGTCAGTTCACATTTGTAGGTGGATCATCAGTGTTAGAGCTAAAATTAGCATGTTTAAAGTGATTTTCATGCTTCCAGGGGCTCGGGAAGTTAATTAAATACCATTTGGAGGCATTTAATGTTCGAGCAAAAACGGCTGATTTTCGACAAAAGAGATAACACCCCCCCATTACGTCATGCTTCAGAAATGTGGAAAATGGTCTGTTTTCAAATGTTTTTTTTTGAACGTCAGTTCACATTTGTAGGTGGATCATCAGTGTTAGAGCTAAAATTAGCATGTTTAAAGTGATTTTCATGCTTCCAGGGGCCCAAAACACAAGATTTATGCAATGGTTAAAAGTGCATGAAAATGGCCAATTTACTCACTCTGAGTTCTCAAAAAGGGTTTCTTCACCCCGGGAAGTTAATTAAATACCATTTGGAGGCATTTAATGTTCGAGCAAAAACGGCTGATTTTCGACAAAAGAGATAACACCCCCCCATTACGTCATGCTTCAGAAATGTGGAAAATGGCCGCTTTTCAAATGTTTTATTTTTGAACGTCAGTTCACATTTGTAGGTGGATCATCAGTGTTAGAGCTAAAATTAGCATGTTTAAAGTGATTTTCATGCTTCCAGGGGCTCGGGAAGTGAAATAAATACCATTTGGAGGCATTTAATGTTCGAGCAAAAACGGCTGATTTTCGACAAAAGAGATAACACCCCCCCATTACGTCATGCTTCAGAAATGTGGAAAATGGTCCGATTTCAAATGTTTTATTTTTGAACGTCAGTTCACATTTGTAGGTGGATCATCAGTGTTAGAGCTAAAATTAGCATGTTTAAAGTGATTTTCATGCTTCCAGGGGCTCGGGAAGTTAATTAAATACCATTTGGAGGCATTTAATGTTCGAGCAAAAACGGCTGATTTTCGACAAAAGAGATAACACCCCCCCATTACGTCATGCTTCAGAAATGTGGAAAATGGTCCGTTTTCAAATGTTTTATTTTTGAACGTCAGTTCACATTTGTAGGTGGATCATCAGTGTTAGAGCTAAAATTAGCATGTTTAAAGTGATTTTCATGCTTCCAGGGGCTCGGGAAGTGAAATAAATACCATTTGGAGGCATTTAATGTTCGAGCAAAAACGGCTGATTTTCGACAAAAGAGATAACACCCCCCCATTACGTCATGCTTCAGAAATGTGGAAAATGGTCCGTTTTCAAATGTTTTATTTTTGAACGTCAGTTCACATTTGTAGGTGGATCATCAGTGTTAGAGCTAAAATTAGCATGTTTAAAGTGATTTTCATGCTTCCAGGGGCTCGGGAAGTTAATTAAATACCATTTGGAGGCATTTAATGTTCGAGCAAAAACGGCTGATTTTCGACAAAAGAGATAACACCCCCCCATTACGTCATGCTTCAGAAATGTGGAAAATGGTCCGTTTTCAAATGTTTTATTTTTTAACGTCAGTTCACATTTGTAGGTGGATCATCAGTGTTAGAGCTAAAATTAGCATGTTTAAAGTGATTTTCATGCTTCCAGGGGCTCGGGAAGTTAATTAAATACCATTTGGAGGCATTTAATGTTCGAGCAAAAACGGCTGATTTTCGACAAAAGAGATAACACCCCCCATTACGTCATGCTTCAGAAATGTGGAAAATGGTCCGTTTTCAAATGTTTTATTTTTGAACGTCAGTTCACATTTGTAGGTGGATCATCAGTGTTAGAGCTAAAATTAGCATGTTTAAAGTGATTTTCATGCTTCCAGGGGCTCGGGAAGTTAATTAAATACCATTTGGAGGCATTTAATGTTCGAGCAAAAACGGCTGATTTTCGACAAAAGAGATAACACCCCCCCATTACGTCATGCTTCAGAAATGTGGAAAATGGTCCCTTTTCAAATGTTTTATTTTTGAACGTCAGTTCACATTTGTAGGTGGATCATCAGTGTTAGAGCTAAAATTAGCATGTTTAAAGTGATTTTCATGCTTCCAGGGGCCCAAAACACAAGATTTATGGAATGGTTAAAAGTGCATGAAAATGGCCAATTTACTCACTCTGAGTTCTCAAAAAGGGTTTCTTCACCCCGGGAAGTTAATTAAATACCATTTGGAGGCATTTAATGTTCGAGCAAAAACGGCTGATTTTCGACAAAAGAGATAACACCCCCCCATTACGTCATGCTTCAGAAATGTGGAAAATGGTCCGTTTTCAAATGTTTTATTTTTGAACGTCAGTTCACATTTGTAGGTGGATCATCAGTGTTAGAGCTAAAATTAGCATGTTTAAAGTGATTTTCATGCTTCCAGGGGCTCGGGAAGTGAAATAAATACCATTTGGAGGCATTTAATGTTCGCGCAAAAATGGCTGATTTTCGACAAAAGAGATAACACCCCCCCATTACGTCATGCTTCAGAAATGTGGAAAATGGTCTGTTTTCAAATGTTTTATTTTTGAAGGTCAGTTCACATTTGTAGGTGGATCATCAGTGTTAGAGCTAAAATTAGCATGTTTAAAGTGATTTTCATGCTTCCAGGGGCTCGGGAAGTGAAATAAATACCATTTGGAGGCATTTAATGTTCGAGCAAAAACGGCTGATTTTCGACAAAAGAGATAACACCCCCCCATTACGTCATGCTTCAGAAATGTGGAAAATGGTCCGTTTTCAAATGTTTTATTTTTGAACGTCAGTTCACATTTGTAGGTGGATCATCAGTGTTAGAGCTAAAATTAGCATGTTTAAAGTGATTTTCATGCTTCCAGGGGCCCAAAACACAAGATTTATGGAATGGTTAAAAGTGCATGAAAATGGCCAATTTACTCACTCTGAGTTCTCAAAAAGGGTTTCTTCACCCCGGGAAGTTAATTAAATACCATTTGGAGGCATTTAATGTTCGAGCAAAAACGGCTGATTTTCGACAAAAGAGATAACACCCCCCCATTACGTCATGCTTCAGAAATGTGGAAAATGGTCCCTTTTCAAATGTTTTATTTTTGAACGTCAGTTCACATTTGTAGGTGGATCATCAGTGTTAGAGCTAAAATTAGCATGTTTAAAGTGATTTTCATGCTTCCAGGGGCTCGGGAAGTTAATTAAATACCATTTGGAGGCATTTAATGTTCGAGCAAAAACGGCTGATTTTCGACAAAAGAGATAACACCCCCCCATTACGTCATGCTTCAGAAATGTGGAAAATGGTCCGTTTTCAAATGTTTTATTTTTGAACGTCAGTTCACATTTGTAGGTGGATCATCAGTGTTAGAGCTAAAATTAGCATGTTTAAAGTGATTTTCATGCTTCCAGGGGCCCAAAACACAAGATTTATGGAATAGTTAAAAGTGCATGAAAATGGCCAATTTACTCACTCTGAGTTCTCAAAAAGGGTTTCTTCACCCCGGGAAGTTAATTAAATACCATTTGGAGGCATTTAATGTTCGAGCAAAAACGGCTGATTTTCGACAAAAGAGATAACACCCCCCCATTACGTCATGCTTCAGAAATGTGGAAAATGGTCCGTTTTCAAATGTTTTATTTTTGAACGTCAGTTCACATTTGTAGGTGGATCATCAGTGTTAGAGTTAAAATTAGCATGTTTAAAGTGATTTTCATGCTTCCAGGGGCTCGGGAAGTTAATTAAATACCATTTGGAGGCATTTAATGTTCGAGCAAAAACGGCTGATTTTCGACAAAAGAGATAACACCCCCCCATTACGTCATGCTTCAGAAATGTGGAAAATGGTCCGTTTTCAAATGTTTTATTTTTGAACGTCAGTTCACATTTGTAGGTGGATCATCAGTGTTAGAGCTAAAATTAGCATGTTTAAAGTGATTTTCATGCTTCCAGGGGCTCGGGAAGTGAAATAAATACCATTTGGAGGCATTTAATGTTCGAGCAAAAACGGCTGATTTTCGACAAAAGAGATAACACCCCCCCATTACGTCATGCTTCAGAAATGTGGAAAATGGTCCGTTTTCAAATGTTTTATTTTTGAACGTCAGTTCACATTTGTAGGTGGATCATCAGTGTTAGAGCTAAAATTAGCATGTTTAAAGTGATTTTCATGCTTCCAGGGGCCCAAAACACAAGATTTATGGAATGGTTAAAAGTGCATGAAAATGGCCAATTTACTCACTCTGAGTTCTCAAAAAGGGTTTCTTCACCCCGGGAAGTTAATTAAATACCATTTGGAGGCATTTAATGTTCGAGCAAAAACGGCTGATTTTCGACAAAAGAGATAACACCCCCCCATTACGTCATGCTTCAGAAATGTGGAAAATGGTCCGTTTTCAAATGTTTTATTTTTGAACGTCAGTTCACATTTGTAGGTGGATCATCAGTGTTAGAGCTAAAATTAGCATGTTTAAAGTGATTTTCATGCTTCCAGGGGCTCGGGAAGTGAAATAAATACCATTTGGAGGCATTTAATGTTCGAGCAAAAACGGCTGATTTTCGACAAAAGAGATAACACCCCCCCATTACGTCATGCTTCAGAAATGTGGAAAATGGTCCGTTTTCAAATGTTTTATTTTTGAACGTCAGTTCACATTTGTAGGTGGATCATCAGTGTTAGAGCTAAAATTAGCATGTTTAAAGTGATTTTCATGCTTCCAGGGGCTCGGGAAGTTAATTAAATACCATTTGGAGGCATTTAATGTTCGAGCAAAAACGGCTGATTTTCGACAAAAGAGATAACACCCCTCCATTACGTCATGCTTCAGAAATGTGGAAAATGGTCCGTTTTCAAATGTTTTATTTTTGAACGTCAGTTCACATTTGTAGGTGGATCATCAGTGTTAGAGCTAAAATTAGCATGTTTAAAGTGATTTTCATGCTTCCAGGGGCCCAAAACACAAGATTAATGGAATGGTTAAAAGTGCATGAAAATGGCCAATTTACTCACTCTGAGTTCTCAAAAAGGGTTTCTTCACCCAGGGAAGTGAAATATATACCATTTGGAGGCATTTAATGTTCGAGCAAAAACGGCTGATTTTCGACAAAAGAGATAACACCCCCCCATTACATCATGCTTCAGAAATGTGGAAAATGGTCCGTTTTCAAATGTTTTATTTTTGAACGTCAGTTCACATTTGTAGGTGGATCATCAGTGTTAGAGCTAAAATTAGCATGTTTAAAGTGATTTTCATGCTTCCAGGGGCCCAAAACACAAGATTTATGGAATGGTTAAAAGTGCATGAAAATGGCCAATTTACTCACTCTGAGTTCTCAAAAAGGGTTTCTTCACCCCGGGAAGTTAATTAAATACCATTTGGAGGCATTTAATGTTCGAGCAAAAACGGCTGATTTTCGACAAAAGAGATAACACCCCCCCATTACGTCATGCTTCAGAAATGTGGAAAATGGTCCGTTTTCAAATGTTTTATTTTTGAACGTCAGTTCACATTTGTAGGTGGATCATCAGTGTTAGAGCTAAAATTAGCATGTTTAAAGTGATTTTCATGCTTCCAGGGGCTCGGGAAGTGAAATAAATACCATTTGGAGGCATTTAATGTTCGAGCAAAAACGGCTGATTTTCGACAAAAGAGATAACACCCCCCCATTACGTCATGCTTCAGAAATGTGGAAAATGGTCCGTTTTCAAATGTTTTTTTTTGAACGTCAGTTCACATTTGTAGGTGGATCATCAGTGTTAGAGCTAAAATTAGCATGTTTAAAGTGATTTTCATGCTTCCAGGGGCCCAAAACACAAGATTTATGCAATGGTTAAAAGTGCATGAAAATGGCCAATTTACTCACTCTGAGTTCTCAAAAAGGGTTTCTTCACCCCGGGAAGTTAATTAAATACCATTTGGAGGCATTTAATGTTCGAGCAAAAACGGCTGATTTTCGACAAAAGAGATAACACCCCCCCATTACGTCATGCTTCAGAAATGTGGAAAATGGTCCGTTTTCAAATGTTTTATTTTTGAACGTCAGTTCACATTTGTAGGTGGATCATCAGTGTTAGAGCTAAAATTAGCATGTTTAAAGTGATTTTCATGCTTCCAGGGGCTCGGGAAGTTAATTAAATACCATTTGGAGGCATTTAATGTTCGAGCAAAAACGGCTGATTTTCGACAAAAGAGATAACACCCCCCCATTACGTCATGCTTCAGAAATGTGGAAAATGGTCTGTTTTCAAATGTTTTATTTTTGAACGTCAGTTCACATTTGTAGGTGGATCATCAGTGTTAGAGCCAAAATTAGCATGTTTAAAGTGATTTTCATGCTTCCAGGGGCCCAAAACACAAGATTTATGGAATGGTTAAAAGTGCATGAAAATGGCCAATTTACTCACTCTGAGTTCTCAAAAAGGGTTTCTTCACCCCGGGAAGTTAATTAAATACCATTTGGAGGCATTTAATGTTCGAGCAAAAACGGCTGATTTTCGACAAAAGAGATAACACCCCCCCATTACGTCATGCTTCAGAAATGTGGAAAATGGTCCGTTGTCAAATTTTTTTTTTTTGAACGTCAGTTCACATTTGTAGGTGGATCATCAGTGTTAGAGCTAAAATTAGCATGTTTAAAGTGATTTTCATGCTTCCAGGGGCTCGGGAAGTTAATTAAATACCATTTGGAGGCATTTAATGTTCGAGCAAAAACGGCTGATTTTCGACAAAAGAGATAACACCCCCCCATTACATCATGCTTCAGAAATGTGGAAAATGGTCCGTTTTCAAATGTTTTATTTTTGAACGTCAGTTCACATTTGTAGGTGGATCATCAGTGTTAGAGCTAAAATTAGCATGTTTAAAGTGATTTTCATGCTTCCAGGGGCCCAAAACACAAGATTTATGGAATGGTTAAAAGTGCATGAAAATGGCCAATTTACTCACTCTGAGTTCTCAAAAAGGGTTTCTTCACCCCGGGAAGTTAATTAAATACCATTTGGAGGCATTTAATGTTCGAGCAAAAACGGCTGATTTTCGACAAAAGAGATAACACCCCCCCATTACGTCATGCTTCAGAAATGTGGAAAATGGTCCGTTTTCAAATGTTTTATTTTTGAACGTCAGTTCACATTTGTAGGTGGATCATCAGTGTTAGAGCTAAAATTAGCATGTTTAAAGTGATTTTCATGCTTCCAGGGGCTCGGGAAGTGAAATAAATACCATTTGGAGGCATTTAATGTTCGAGCAAAAACGGCTGATTTTCGACAAAAGAGATAACACCCCCCCATTACGTCATGCTTCAGAAATGTGGAAAATGGTCCGTTTTCAAATGTTTTTTTTTGAACGTCAGTTCACATTTGTAGGTGGATCATCAGTGTTAGAGCTAAAATTAGCATGTTTAAAGTGATTTTCATGCTTCCAGGGGCCCAAAACACAAGATTTATGCAATGGTTAAAAGTGCATGAAAATGGCCAATTTACTCACTCTGAGTTCTCAAAAAGGGTTTCTTCACCCCGGGAAGTTAATTAAATACCATTTGGAGGCATTTAATGTTCGAGCAAAAACGGCTGATTTTCGACAAAAGAGATAACACCCCCCCATTACGTCATGCTTCAGAAATGTGGAAAATGGTCCGTTTTCAAATGTTTTATTTTTGAACGTCAGTTCACATTTGTAGGTGGATCATCAGTGTTAGAGCTAAAATTAGCATGTTTAAAGTGATTTTCATGCTTCCAGGGGCTCGGGAAGTTAATTAAATACCATTTGGAGGCATTTAATGTTCGAGCAAAAACGGCTGATTTTCGACAAAAGAGATAACACCCCCCCATTACGTCATGCTTCAGAAATGTGGAAAATGGTCTGTTTTCAAATGTTTTATTTTTGAACGTCAGTTCACATTTGTAGGTGGATCATCAGTGTTAGAGCCAAAATTAGCATGTTTAAAGTGATTTTCATGCTTCCAGGGGCCCAAAACACAAGATTTATGGAATGGTTAAAAGTGCATGAAAATGGCCAATTTACTCACTCTGAGTTCTCAAAAAGGGTTTCTTCACCCCGGGAAGTTAATTAAATACCATTTGGAGGCATTTAATGTTCGAGCAAAAACGGCTGATTTTCGACAAAAGAGATAACACCCCCCCATTACGTCATGCTTCAGAAATGTGGAAAATGGTCCGTTGTCAAATGTTTTATTTTTGAACGTCAGTTCACATTTGTAGGTGGATCATCAGTGTTAGAGCTAAAATTAGCATGTTTAAAGTGATTTTCATGCTTCCAGGGGCTCGGGAAGTTAATTAAATACCATTTGGAGGCATTTAATGTTCGAGCAAAAACGGCTGATTTTCGACAAAAGAGATAACACCCCCCCATTACGTCATGCTTCAGAAATGTGGAAAATGGTCCGTTTTCAAATGTTTTATTTTTGAACGTCAGTTCACATTTGTAGGTGGATCATCAGTGTTAGAGCTAAAATTAGCATGTTTAAAGTGATTTTCATGCTTCCAGGGGCCCAAAACACAAGATTTATGGAATGGTTAAAAGTGCATGAAAATGGCCAATTTACTCACTCTGAGTTCTCAAAAAGGGTTTCTTCACCCCGGGAAGTTAATTAAATACCATTTGGAGGCATTTAATGTTCGAGCAAAAACGGCTGATTTTCGACAAAAGAGATAACACCCCCCCATTACGTCATGCTTCAGAAATGTGGAAAATGGTCCGTTTTCAAATGTTTTATTTTTGAACGTCAGTTCACATTTGTAGGTGGATCATCAGTGTTAGAGCTAAAATTAGCATGTTTAAAGTGATTTTCATGCTTCCAGGGGCTCGGGAAGTTAATTAAATACCATTTGGAGGCATTTAATGTTCGAGCAAAAACGGCTGATTTTCGACAAAAGAGATAACACCCCCCCATTACGTCATGCTTCAGAAATGTGGAAAATGGTCCGTTTTCAAATGTTTTATTTTTGAACGTCAGTTCACATTTGTAGGTGGATCATCAGTGTTAGAGCTAAAATTAGCATGTTTAAAGGGATTTTCATGCTTCCAGGGGCCCAAAACACAAGATTAATGGAATGGTTAAAAGTGCATGAAAATGGCCAATTTACTCACTCTGAGTTCTCAAAAAGGGTTTCTTCACCCCGGGAAGTGAAATAAATACCATTTGGAGGCATTTAATGTTCGAGCAAAAACGGCTGATTTTCGACAAAAGAGATAACACCCCCCCCATTACGTCATGCTTCAGAAATGTGGAAAATGGTCCGTTTTCAAATGTTTTATTTTTGAACGTCAGTTCACATTTGTAGGTGGATCATCAGTGTTAGAGCTAAAATTAGCATGTTTAAAGTGATTTTCATGCTTCCAGGGGCTCGGGAAGTTAATTAAATACCATTTGGAGGCACTTAATGTTCGAGCAAAAACGGCTGATTTTCGACAAAAGAGATAACACCCCCCCATTACGTCATGCTTCAGAAATGTGGAAAATGGTCCGTTTTCAAATGTTTTATTTTTGAACGTCAGTTCACATTTGTAGGTGGATCATCAGTGTTAGAGCTAAAATTAGCATGTTTAAAGTGATTTTCATGCTTCCAGGGGCTCGGGAAGTGAAATAAATACCATTTGGAGGCATTTAATGTTCGAGCAAAAACGGCTGATTTTCTACAAAAGAGATAACACCCCCCCATTACGTCATGCTTCAGAAATGTGGAAAATGGTCCGTTTTCAAATGTTTTATTTTTGAACGTCAGTTCACATTTGTAGGTGGATCATCAGTGTTAGAGCTAAAATTAGCATGTTTAAAGTGATTTTCATGCTTCCAGGGGCTCGGGAAGTTAATTAAATACCATTTGGAGGCATTTAATGTTCGAGCAAAAACGGCTGATTTTCGACAAAAGAGATAACACCCCCCCATTACGTCATGCTTCAGAAATGTGGAAAATGGTCCGTTTTCAAATGTTTTATTTTTGAACGTCAGTTCACATTTGTAGGTGGATCATCAGTGTTAGAGCTAAAATTAGCATGTTTAAAGTGATTTTCATGCTTCCAGGGGCCCAAAACACAAGATTTATGGAATGGTTAAAAGTGCATGAAAATGCCAATTTACTCACTCTGAGTTCTCAAAAAGGGTTTCTTCACCCCGGGAAGTTAATTAAATACCATTTGGAGGCATTTAATGTTCGAGCAAAAACGGCTGATTTTCGACAAAAGAGATAACACCCCCCCATTACGTCATGCTTCAGAAATGTGGAAAATGGTCCGTTTTCAAATGTTTTATTTTTGAACGTCAGTTCACATTTGTAGGTGGATCATCAGTGTTAGAGCTAAAATTAGCATGTTTAAAGTGATTTTCATGCTTCCAGGGGCTCGGGAAGTTAATTAAATACCATTTGGAGGCATTTAATGTTCGAGCAAAAACGGCTGATTTTCGACAAAAGAGATAACACCCCCCCATTACGTCATTCTTCAGAAATGTGGAAAATGGTCCGTTTTCAAATGTTTTATTTTTGAACGTCAGTTCACATTTGTAGGTGGATCATCAGTGTTAGAGCTAAAATTAGCATGTTTAAAGTGATTTTCATGCTTCCAGGGGCCCAAAACACAAGATTTATGCAATGGTTAAAAGTGCATGAAAATGGCCAATTTACTCACTCTGAGTTCTCAAAAAGGGTTTCTTCACCCCGGGAAGTTAATTAAATACCATTTGGAGGCATTTAATGTTCGAGCAAAAACGGCTGATTTTCGACAAAAGAGATAACACCCCCCCATTACGTCATGCTTCAGAAATGTGGAAAATGGTCCGTTTTCAAATGTTTTATTTTTGAACGTCAGTTCACATTTGTAGGTGGATCATCAGTGTTAGAGCTAAAATTAGCATGTTTAAAGTGATTTTCATGCTTCCAGGGGCTCGGGAAGATAATTAAATACCATTTGGAGGCATTTAATGTTCGAGCAAAAACGGCTGATTTTCGACAAAAGAGATAACACCCCCCCATTACGTCATGCTTCAGAAATGTGGAAAATGGTCTGTTTTCAAATGTTTTATTTTTGAACGTCAGTTCACATTTGTAGGTGGATCATCAGTGTTAGAGCCAAAATGAGCATGTTTAAAGTGATTTTCATGCTTCCAGGGGCCCAAAACACAAGATTTATGGAATGGTTAAAAGTGCATGAAAATGGCCAATTTACTCACTCTGAGTTCTCAAAAAGGGTTTCTTCACCCCGGGAAGTTAATTAAATACCATTTGGAGGCATTTAATGTTCGAGCAAAAACGGCTGATTTTCGACAAAAGAGATAACACCCCCCCATTACGTCATGCTTCAGAAATGTGGAAAATGGTCCGTTGTCAAATGTTTTATTTTTGAACGTCAGTTCACATTTGTAGGTGGATCATCAGTGTTAGAGCTAAAATTAGCATGTTTAAAGTGATTTTCATGCTTCCAGGGGCTCGGGAAGTTAATTAAATACCATTTGGAGGCATTTAATGTTCGAGCAAAAACGGCTGATTTTCGACAAAAGAGATAACACCCCCCCATTACATCATGCTTCAGAAATGTGGAAAATGGTCCGTTTTCAAATGTTTTATTTTTGAACGTCAGTTCACATTTGTAGGTGGATCATCAGTGTTAGAGCTAAAATTAGCATGTTTAAAGTGATTTTCATGCTTCCAGGGGCCCAAAACACAAGATTTATGGAATGGTTAAAAGTGCATGAAAATGGCCAATTTACTCACTCTGAGTTCTCAAAAAGGGTTTCTTCACCCCGGGAAGTTAATTAAATACCATTTGGAGGCATTTAATGTTCGAGCAAAAACGGCTGATTTTCGACAAAAGAGATAACACCCCCCCATTACGTCATGCTTCAGAAATGTGGAAAATGGTCCGTTTTCAAATGTTTTATTTTTGAACGTCAGTTCACATTTGTAGGTGGATCATCAGTGTTAGAGCTAAAATTAGCATGTTTAAAGTGATTTTCATGCTTCCAGGGGCTCGGGAAGTGAAATAAATACCATTTGGAGGCATTTAATGTTCGAGCAAAAACGGCTGATTTTCGACAAAAGAGATAACACCCCCCCATTACGTCATGCTTCAGAAATGTGGAAAATGGTCCGTTTTCAAATGTTTTTTTTTGAACGTCAGTTCACATTTGTAGGTGGATCATCAGTGTTAGAGCTAAAATTAGCATGTTTAAAGTGATTTTCATGCTTCCAGGGGCCCAAAACACAAGATTTATGCAATGGTTAAAAGTGCATGAAAATGGCCAATTTACTCACTCTGAGTTCTCAAAAAGGGTTTCTTCACCCCGGGAAGTTAATTAAATACCATTTGGAGGCATTTAATGTTCGAGCAAAAACGGCTGATTTTCGACAAAAGAGATAACACCCCCCCATTACGTCATGCTTCAGAAATGTGGAAAATGGTCCGTTTTCAAATGTTTTATTTTTGAACGTCAGTTCACATTTGTAGGTGGATCATCAGTGTTAGAGCTAAAATTAGCATGTTTAAAGTGATTTTCATGCTTCCAGGGGCTCGGGAAGTTAATTAAATACCATTTGGAGGCATTTGGAAAGGGGCGACCACTCGGTCCCCCCGAACGTATGGCGGGGTGCCTCGATCCCCCCGGGAAGCCATTTTGGGGCGGGAAGCGCGTCTCGGCTGGTATGCCCGAAGCGGCGTAGCCGGGGCGCGCTTTTTCCCGCCCTAGAGTGGGCTGGCCTAGACACCGACGTAGCCAGCCCCGCCCTAGGGGCAGGCAGGGGCGGGTTTTCGCCCGCCCTGAAGACGGATAAAAGAGACGCAAGACCAGAAGACGTCCTCTTGTTCTTGTGCTCCGAAGCTGCACCTCCTCGCTACACGTGAGCTCGGGACGGAACGAAGAGCCAATTTTGAGCGTTTTGATCTTTTTCTTTGTCTTCTAGATACTTCCTCGGAGAGATGCCCAAGAAAGGCGCAAAGAGAATGACGACCGACCAGATGGTGCGGGCCCTTTGCAAAGAAGTGTCCGACATAAAGAAACGGTTGGCGGAGCGAGATGGGGAGGAGGGTTCGGGCCCTGCGCCGGCTGGAGGGAGACCTAAGAGGCCGAGAAAGGTTCCAGCCGGTGGGGACGTCCCGGTTCCCTCTGCCCCGCTCGAGGCGCCGACCCCAGTACCGATGGAGGGGAATCCAATCCCCGTTGTCGTCACCCCGACATCCAAGGAAGACATGCCCCCCGAGCTGGCAGCACAGCTAGCAGCATGGTTGGGGGATAGTAGTGATGGCGCCACGGCTGCCGAGGCACAGGCGCTGATAAAAGGGCTTCGTGAGAAGAAAGAGGCAGCTAGAGTGGCTGCGCCGTTGGCGGGGATAGACAAGCCGCAAGCGGCAGAAGCTGCGTCCGGTTCAGGTAAGCGGCCATTGCCGATTGCAAGGGACGAGTCAGCACCCTCTCGTAGAGAGAGATTGGGACAACATGTGCCTTTAGCTATAAAAGAAAAGATCTGGGCGGGGGAGTACGTGAATATTTTTTCCCTGCTTGTTGATCATTATGATGTGGAGCATGTGAAAAGTCAGAAGGACTTAATGCATCCGAGTGTTTGGCGCGCAAAAATGGCCGCCTTTAAGGTAAATGAGAACATTGGCAACTGGGGCAATGCATGGGGTATTTTCACATCGATTTTGGGGGAACGTAGGCCCGAGTTGCTGCCTGAGTTTCCCGTTTACCAATCACGAATTATGGGTTACTCGACAGCGTATCAAGGTAACCATTGGTTTTGTTACGACAATCTGTTCAGGAAAGAAAAGGAACATAACAAGAGTTTGACTTGGGATTGTTACGATTCTTTAACATGGGATAAAATGAAAGAATCGGGAATGTTAAGAATGCCATTGGTCGGGAGCAATGTTGTTGATTACTCCCGCCAAAATGTGGGGACGCCCTTTCGACCAAGTACGGGCACCGACGACCAGTCAAGGCCCGCGGGCAATACAGGGAGAAAGGGTTTCTGTTTTAATTTCAACAAGGGGAAATGTACCAGGCCTCCGGGATCGTGTAAATTCAAACATGAGTGTAGTACGTGTGGGTCGTCCCATCCTGAGTCATCGTGCAGAGCCAGAACGGGTGAGAATGGGGGTAAGGGAGGCGCCAAACAGGTCTAAGCTAGGCCGAGGGGCGCCTTTACCAACCCCGATTGATACCTTGGCAATGATTCCCTGGCTCAGCGAATACCCGGATCGTACTTCTGCCGGGGTGCTGCGGAACGGTTTTACACATGGTTTCCGCATCCCGGTAGGGGACTTTCAGGGTGTAGGGATGTGCAAAAATCAACTTTCCGTTTTACAACATACATCTGTAGTGCAAGAAAAAATTCAGAAAGAGGTTAGCCGGGGACGGGTCGCCGGCCCGTTTAGTGAACCCCCGGTACCGGATTTCGTTTGTTCTCCGTTAGGGGTGGTCCCCAAGAAGGACCCGGGTGAGTTTCGTTTGATCCATAATCTGTCTGCTCCACATGGTCTTTCGGTGAACGACGCTATTGATCCAGAAGTTTGTTCGGTGCGTTACGCATCTTTTGATGAGGCGGTAGCCATCTTGAATCGCCTGGGGCACGGGACGTTGATGGCGAAATCTGATATCGAGTCAGCGTTCCGGTTGCTCCCGGTACACCCAGACGATCAGCGTCTTCTGGGATTCGGGTTCCAGGGGTCATTTTACATGGATAAGTGTATGCCAATGGGATGCTCTATATCATGTGCTTACTTTGAGCAATTCAGTACTTTCCTGCAATGGGTGTTCACTAAGAAAACGGGTTTCCGAAATGTAATGCACTACCTTGACGACTTTCTGTTCCTTGGCCCCGCCGGTCATCCCGAATGTGCTCAGGCCTTAGCTGAATTCTGTGTGTTAATGGGTCATCTTGGCGTGCCATTGGCACCGGGTAAAACTATGGGTCCCACGACTTGCCTCGAGTTTTTGGGGATCGAGTTGGACTCAAGGGAGGGGTGCTTCCGTTTACCAGCTAGCAAAGTGTCGAAATTCAGGGCAGCCCTCCAAGTATGTTTAAATGCATCCAAAGTTACACTGCATCAGTTGCAACAGTTAGTGGGAAAGTTGAACTTTGCCTTGAGGGTGATACCAATGGCTCGCCCCTTTTCCCGCTCGATTGCCCAAGCGATGGTTGGCCTAAAGGAGGGTCATCATCGCACAAGGTTATCGGCTGAGGTCCGCCAAGACATGCGGATTTGGTTAGCATTCTTGGCGGACTTCAATGGCCGAGTCGTCTGGAACAAGCCAGCCGTGTCCTCCGAAGAGCTTGGGCTATGGACAGATTCAGCAGGAAGCGTAGGTTTTGGCGCCATCTTCGGCACAAAATGGTCGGCACAAAAGTGGCCCCTATGGTGGCACGAGAAGGGGCTGACAAGTAACATCGCTTTCCTTGAACTATTTCCCATTCTGGTGGCCCTGAGAACCTGGCCAGAAGGGTTCAGAGATCATTCTGTTGTGTTCTGGTCCGACAATATGACCGTGGTAGAATGCATCAATAGTCAGGCAGCCCGTTGTAAATTGATTTTGAGGCTGCTCAAAGAAATTGTCTTACTGTGTATGCAACTGAACGTGGTATTCAGAGCAAAACATGTCCCAGGGGTGATGAATCAGGCTGCTGATGCACTGTCTCGTTTTCACATGCAGGCTTTCTCGGGTTTCCTTCCTTCAGCGGACCCGGAGCCGGCACCCTTCCCCGAAGCTCTCTGGTCTCTCGGTGCCCCGAACTTCGTCACCTCGTGGGAGAGAGTCTAGCACCCAGGACGAGGAAGGCATATGAAGGGGCGTTCCAGGCCTATTTAGCCTTTTTGGGGGCAGAGAGAGGGGGACTTTGGGGTCAGGAAGAGTTGGTGGTACTTTTTCTGATGTCCTTACGTAGGGCTGGGAAATCGGTGGCTACGGCCCAAAGGCATCGTGCCGCCATTTCCTTTGTTGCCAGGGCCCATGGCATCCTGGACCCAACAGCGTCTTTCACGGTACAGAAAGCGCTGCGTGGGTGGCAACGTCTAGAGGGTCGCAGAGTAGACGTAAGACGACCGATAGGTCTAGACAGGTTGTCCCAGTTACTGACCACACTCCCTAACACATGCTCGTCCCCGTTCGAGACCTGTTTGTTCCGGACTGCATTTACGCTGGCATTTCACGGGGCTATGAGAGTTAGTGAGCTGGTTGCAAGGAACAAGCAGGATGTGACGGGGGGCTTGTGCAGGGAACATGTTCAGATCAGGGGTGATGCGATGATTGTCTCCTTTCTCAGGTCCAAGACTGACCAGGATGGGAGAGGGGACTGCACGATCATTCGCAGGAACCCCGAGTCATCCATGTGTCCGGTACAGTGCTTAGAGGATTACCTAGCACGAAGGGGGGCATCATGGGGGGGGACATTGTTGAGGCATGCAGACGCCACCCCGCTGACGAGGTTTCAGTTTCAGCGGGTGCTTGCAATGGCCATTGCCGCAGCGGGCTTGGACCCGGGCGAATTTGGGACCCATTCCTTTCGAATAGGGGCTGCCACTGAAGCTACAGCCAGGGGTCTTAATGTAGAACAAGTGAAACGTGTGGGGCGCTGGTCCTCCAATTGTTATAAGAGGTACGTGCGATTGCACATGTTGTGAAGCTGTAATCATGTACTCACGCTTCTTGTCTTTTGTTTGTTTTCAGTTGCGCAAGCCTACGCGGCAGGGCGGACTGTGCAGTCGACCCAACACCAGGCCAGCGGTCGCACGTCACCGGCTGTGAGGAAGGAGGTGTGGGTCGTGGGCCACTCATACGTGAGACGGGCCACAGACGTATTCAAAGCAGGTGACATGATTCACGTACCTGGGGAATACGGGTACAGAGTGTCCTTCTATGGAAGGGGCGGTCTCTGTATTGACCAGTTTCAGAAGTTTTTTGAGGGTTTGTTAGAGCGGATGAGGTCACCGCCGTCCATAGTCATAGTGCATTTGGGGGGCAATGATTTGGTCACCACCGGTAGACGACTCCTCCTGGAGGCTATGCTTTCCACGGTAAGTTGGTTAGCAAGGAGAGTTCCGGGGTGCATAATTGCGTGGTCTCATATGATCCCACGAAAAGTGTGGCGGGGGGCCATCTCGATCCCTGCTTTGAATCATTCCGTTAGGAAATTGAATAATAAAGTGAGTAGGTTGTTCCGTTCCAAGACATTGCATTCGATCTCGCATAGTTGTATTAATGATGACAGTATGTATTTGGGGGATGGGGTGCATTTGTCGAGGGTGGGGAATGAGTTACTCATAGGAGACTTCCTAGCTTGGTTAAAATCGTTAAAACATGACCTTTAGGTAGGAGTTTTGTGGGGGGTCCGGATAGCCGGTCAACTATCCGGACCTGTGGCGGTAAGGTCATGATCGGTGAGCACTAATTGGTAGATCCCTATGAGTGGGCGTCACCCAACACGGATGGGAGCGCTCGGGAGAGGTGGCCATTGGCCCCTCAGTGGGGAGGCGGTCCCGTCTAAGGGCGGGTCGCCGGAAGTAAAGGAAAGGCGGTCAAGGCCCCTTCCTTTGTAGGAGGGGTTACAGCCCCCTCCTGGGGAATTTCCCGGGGCCAGTGTCATCTGCGACGGCAGATGCGGTAAGTTGTGTGGGGTGGGGGGAGGTCCACGATACCTTCTAGATACCACACACAAGTCTTCGAACGACCTTTAAATGGCGTCGAGTCTTAAGTGCCCCCGTCAAGTCAAGGGAAATTGTTAGTAGTTGCACTTGAGGTAAGCCTCTGTGCTGTCGCCCCTCCCAAGTGGGAGGGGTAAGTCTGGTTAGGGATCTTGACACCGGTTATGACCTTGCCGTTGGCCCTTAAACGTTAGGATGTACAATTTCAGTGTTTCTAGAGAATGTTTTGTAGGATGCTAGTTCGGCTAGGAGAACCTCTGTATTAGAGAATATGTTAAGGTTAGCCAAACATCGCAATGTGATAATGAAATTGTACATAACATGAAACGTTTAATGTTTAATTTTTTGTTTTAATAAATACGGCCGGGATGGTCACTCCATCCCACATCCAAAAACTTTAAGAACTGTTTCCGGTTTTCCTCCTTTCGGGGATTGTGTTGAGAGGGGGTGGCGGGTATCTCAGCCATATGGAAAGGGGCGACCACTCGGTCCCCCCGAACGTATGGCGGGGTGCCTCGATCCCCCCGGGAAGCCATTTTGGGGCGGGAAGCGCGTCTCGGCTGGTATGCCCGAAGCGGCGTAGCCGGGGCGCGCTTTTTCCCGCCCTAGAGTGGGCTGGCCTAGACACCGACGTAGCCAGCCCCGCCCTAGGGGCAGGCAGGGGCGGGTTTTCGCCCGCCCTGAAGACGGATAAAAGAGACGCAAGACCAGAAGACGTCCTCTTGTTCTTGTGCTCCGAAGCTGCACCTCCTCGCTACACGTGAGCTCGGGACGGAACGAAGAGCCAATTTTGACCCACCCACCAGCCCCTGAGGACAGCAAGTTGTTGTGCAATAAAGTGAATTTATAAGTTTGCTCTTTCTATTTCGTTTACAGGCTGTGAGAGTATCAGTTTGTTGTTGATCATAATAAAGTATGGTGAAAATCGTGTAGGTTGTTATGATTAAAAAGATTTTAAGTAGTGTTGCATTTTATGCATGTTCTTTCGGTCGTAGCGACCAATGTTTTCATAGGTTTGAGTAAGAATTGTCGTATTTATTTTGGTAGGCGGTAAGGTCATGATCGGTGAGCACTAATTGGTAGATCCCTATGAGTGGGCGTCACCCAACACGGATGGGAGCGCTCGGGAGAGGTGGCCATTGGCCCCTCAGTGGGGAGGCGGTCCCGTCTAAGGGCGGGTCGCCGGAAGTAAAGGAAAGGCGGTCAAGGCCCCTTCCTTTGTAGGAGGGGTTACAGCCCCCTCCTGGGGAATTTCCCGGGGCCAGTGTCATCTGCGACGGCAGATGCGGTAAGTTGTGTGGGGTGGGGGGAGGTCCACGATACCTTCTAGATACCACACACAAGTCTTCGAACGACCTTTAAATGGCGTCGAGTCTTAAGTGCCCCCGTCAAGTCAAGGGAAATTGTTAGTAGTTGCACTTGAGGTAAGCCTCTGTGCTGTCGCCCCTCCCAAGTGGGAGGGGTAAGTCTGGTTAGGGATCTTGACACCGGTTATGACCTTGCCGTTGGCCCTTAAACGTTAGGATGTACAATTTCAGTGTTTCTAGAGAATGTTTTGTAGGATGCTAGTTCGGCTAGGAGAACCTCTGTATTAGAGAATATGTTAAGGTTAGCCAAACATCGCAATGTGATAATGAAATTGTACATAACATGAAACGTTTAATGTTTAATTTTTTGTTTTAATAAATACGTCCGGGATGGTCACTCCATCCCACATCCAAAAACTTTAAGAACTGTTTCCGGTTTTCCTCCTTTCGGGGATTGTGTTGAGAGGGGGTGGCGGGTATCTCAGCCATATAATGTTCGAGCAAAAACGGCTGATTTTCGACAAAAGAGATAACACCCCCCCATTACGTCATGCTTCAGAAATGTGGAAAATGGTCTGTTTTCAAATGTTTTTTTTTGAACGTCAGTTCACATTTGTAGGTGGATCATCAGTGTTAGAGCTAAAATTAGCATGTTTAAAGTGATTTTCATGCTTCCAGGGGCCCAAAACACAAGATTTATGCAATGGTTAAAAGTGCATGAAAATGGCCAATTTACTCACTCTGAGTTCTCAAAAAGGGTTTCTTCACCCCGGGAAGTTAATTAAATACCATTTGGAGGCATTTAATGTTCGAGCAAAAACGGCTGATTTTCGACAAAAGAGATAACACCCCCCCATTACGTCATGCTTCAGAAATGTGGAAAATGGCCGCTTTTCAAATGTTTTATTTTTGAACGTCAGTTCACATTTGTAGGTGGATCATCAGTGTTAGAGCTAAAATTAGCATGTTTAAAGTGATTTTCATGCTTCCAGGGGCTCGGGAAGTGAAATAAATACCATTTGGAGGCATTTAATGTTCGAGCAAAAACGGCTGATTTTCGACAAAAGAGATAACACCCCCCCATTACGTCATGCTTCAGAAATGTGGAAAATGGTCCGATTTCAAATGTTTTATTTTTGAACGTCAGTTCACATTTGTAGGTGGATCATCAGTGTTAGAGCTAAAATTAGCATGTTTAAAGTGATTTTCATGCTTCCAGGGGCTCGGGAAGTTAATTAAATACCATTTGGAGGCATTTAATGTTCGAGCAAAAACGGCTGATTTTCGACAAAAGAGATAACACCCCCCCATTACGTCATGCTTCAGAAATGTGGAAAATGGTCCGTTTTCAAATGTTTTATTTTTGAACGTCAGTTCACATTTGTAGGTGGATCATCAGTGTTAGAGCTAAAATTAGCATGTTTAAAGTGATTTTCATGCTTCCAGGGGCTCGGGAAGTGAAATAAATACCATTTGGAGGCATTTAATGTTCGAGCAAAAACGGCTGATTTTCGACAAAAGAGATAACACCCCCCCATTACGTCATGCTTCAGAAATGTGGAAAATGGTCCGTTTTCAAATGTTTTATTTTTGAACGTCAGTTCACATTTGTAGGTGGATCATCAGTGTTAGAGCTAAAATTAGCATGTTTAAAGTGATTTTCATGCTTCCAGGGGCTCGGGAAGTTAATTAAATACCATTTGGAGGCATTTAATGTTCGAGCAAAAACGGCTGATTTTCGACAAAAGAGATAACACCCCCCCATTACGTCATGCTTCAGAAATGTGGAAAATGGTCCGTTTTCAAATGTTTTATTTTTTAACGTCAGTTCACATTTGTAGGTGGATCATCAGTGTTAGAGCTAAAATTAGCATGTTTAAAGTGATTTTCATGCTTCCAGGGGCTCGGGAAGTTAATTAAATACCATTTGGAGGCATTTAATGTTCGAGCAAAAACGGCTGATTTTCGACAAAAGAGATAACACCCCCCATTACGTCATGCTTCAGAAATGTGGAAAATGGTCCGTTTTCAAATGTTTTATTTTTGAACGTCAGTTCACATTTGTAGGTGGATCATCAGTGTTAGAGCTAAAATTAGCATGTTTAAAGTGATTTTCATGCTTCCAGGGGCTCGGGAAGTTAATTAAATACCATTTGGAGGCATTTAATGTTCGAGCAAAAACGGCTGATTTTCGACAAAAGAGATAACACCCCCCCATTACGTCATGCTTCAGAAATGTGGAAAATGGTCCGTTTTCAAATGTTTTATTTTTGAACGTCAGTTCACATTTGTAGGTGGATCATCAGTGTTAGAGCTAAAATTAGCATGTTTAAAGTGATTTTCATGCTTCCAGGGGCCCAAAACACAAGATTTATGGAATGGTTAAAAGTGCATGAAAATGGCCAATTTACTCACTCTGAGTTCTCAAAAAGGGTTTCTTCACCCCGGGAAGTTAATTAAATACCATTTGGAGGCATTTAATGTTCGAGCAAAAACGGCTGATTTTCGACAAAAGAGATAACACCCCCCCATTACGTCATGCTTCAGAAATGTGGAAAATGGTCCGTTTTCAAATGTTTTATTTTTGAACGTCAGTTCACATTTGTAGGTGGATCATCAGTGTTAGAGCTAAAATTAGCATGTTTAAAGTGATTTTCATGCTTCCAGGGGCTCGGGAAGTGAAATAAATACCATTTGGAGGCATTTAATGTTCGCGCAAAAACGGCTGATTTTCGACAAAAGAGATAACACCCCCCCATTACGTCATGCTTCAGAAATGTGGAAAATGGTCTGTTTTCAAATGTTTTATTTTTGAAGGTCAGTTCACATTTGTAGGTGGATCATCAGTGTTAGAGCTAAAATTAGCATGTTTAAAGTGATTTTCATGCTTCCAGGGGCTCGGGAAGTGAAATAAATACCATTTGGAGGCATTTAATGTTCGAGCAAAAACGGCTGATTTTCGACAAAAGAGATAACACCCCCCCATTACGTCATGCTTCAGAAATGTGGAAAATGGTCCGTTTTCAAATGTTTTATTTTTGAACGTCAGTTCACATTTGTAGGTGGATCATCAGTGTTAGAGCTAAAATTAGCATGTTTAAAGTGATTTTCATGCTTCCAGGGGCCCAAAACACAAGATTTATGGAATGGTTAAAAGTGCATGAAAATGGCCAATTTACTCACTCTGAGTTCTCAAAAAGGGTTTCTTCACCCCGGGAAGTTAATTAAATACCATTTGGAGGCATTTAATGTTCGAGCAAAAACGGCTGATTTTCGACAAAAGAGATAACACCCCCCCATTACGTCATGCTTCAGAAATGTGGAAAATGGTCCCTTTTCAAATGTTTTATTTTTGAACGTCAGTTCACATTTGTAGGTGGATCATCAGTGTTAGAGCTAAAATTAGCATGTTTAAAGTGATTTTCATGCTTCCAGGGGCTCGGGAAGTTAATTAAATACCATTTGGAGGCATTTAATGTTCCAGCAAAAACGGCTGATTTTCGACAAAAGAGATAACACCCCCCCATTACGTCATGCTTCAGAAATGTGGAAAATGGTCCGTTTTCAAATGTTTTATTTTTGAACGTCAGTTCACATTTGTAGGTGGATCATCAGTGTTAGAGCTAAAATTAGCATGTTTAAAGTGATTTTCATGCTTCCAGGGGCCCAAAACACAAGATTTATGGAATAGTTAAAAGTGCATGAAAATGGCCAATTTACTCACTCTGAGTTCTCAAAAAGGGTTTCTTCACCCCGGGAAGTTAATTAAATACCATTTGGAGGCATTTAATGTTCGAGCAAAAACGGCTGATTTTCGACAAAAGAGATAACACCCCCCCATTACGTCATGCTTCAGAAATGTGGAAAATGGTCCGTTTTCAAATGTTTTATTTTTGAACGTCAGTTCACATTTGTAGGTGGATCATCAGTGTTAGAGTTAAAATTAGCATGTTTAAAGTGATTTTCATGCTTCCAGGGGCTCGGGAAGTTAATTAAATACCATTTGGAGGCATTTAATGTTCGAGCAAAAACGGCTGATTTTCGACAAAAGAGATAACACCCCCCCATTACGTCATGCTTCAGAAATGTGGAAAATGGTCCGTTTTCAAATGTTTTATTTTTGAACGTCAGTTCACATTTGTAGGTGGATCATCAGTGTTAGAGCTAAAATTAGCATGTTTAAAGTGATTTTCATGCTTCCAGGGGCTCGGGAAGTGAAATAAATACCATTTGGAGGCATTTAATGTTCGAGCAAAAACGGCTGATTTTCGACAAAAGAGATAACACCCCCCCATTACGTCATGCTTCAGAAATGTGGAAAATGGTCCGTTTTCAAATGTTTTATTTTTGAACGTCAGTTCACATTTGTAGGTGGATCATCAGTGTTAGAGCTAAAATTAGCATGTTTAAAGTGATTTTCATGCTTCCAGGGGCTCGGGAAGTTAATTAAATACCATTTGGAGGCATTTAATGTTCGAGCAAAAACGGCTGATTTTCGACAAAAGAGATAACACCCCCCCATTACGTCATGCTTCAGAAATGTGGAAAATGGTCCGTTTTCAAATGTTTTATTTTTGAACGTCAGTTCACATTTGTAGGTGGATCATCAGTGTTAGAGCTAAAATTAGCATGTTTAAAGTGATTTTCATGCTTCCAGGGGCCCAAAACACAAGATTAATGGAATGGTTAAAAGTGCATGAAAATGGCCAATTTACTCACTCTGAGTTCTCAAAAAGGGTTTCTTCACCCAGGGAAGTGAAATATATACCATTTGGAGGCATTTAATGTTCGAGCAAAAACGGCTGATTTTCGACAAAAGAGATAACACCCCCCCATTACATCATGCTTCAGAAATGTGGAAAATGGTCCGTTTTCAAATGTTTTATTTTTGAACGTCAGTTCACATTTGTAGGTGGATCATCAGTGTTAGAGCTAAAATTAGCATGTTTAAAGTGATTTTCATGCTTCCAGGGGCCCAAAACACAAGATTTATGGAATGGTTAAAAGTGCATGAAAATGGCCAATTTACTCACTCTGAGTTCTCAAAAAGGGTTTCTTCACCCCGGGAAGTTAATTAAATACCATTTGGAGGCATTTAATGTTCGAGCAAAAACGGCTGATTTTCGACAAAAGAGATAACACCCCCCCATTACGTCATGCTTCAGAAATGTGGAAAATGGTCCGTTTTCAAATGTTTTATTTTTGAACGTCAGTTCACATTTGTAGGTGGATCATCAGTGTTAGAGCTAAAATTAGCATGTTTAAAGTGATTTTCATGCTTCCAGGGGCTCGGGAAGTGAAATAAATACCATTTGGAGGCATTTAATGTTCGAGCAAAAACGGCTGATTTTCGACAAAAGAGATAACACCCCCCCATTACGTCATGCTTCAGAAATGTGGAAAATGGTCCGTTTTCAAATGTTTTTTTTTGAACGTCAGTTCACATTTGTAGGTGGATCATCAGTGTTAGAGCTAAAATTAGCATGTTTAAAGTGATTTTCATGCTTCCAGGGGCCCAAAACACAAGATTTATGCAATGGTTAAAAGTGCATGAAAATGGCCAATTTACTCACTCTGAGTTCTCAAAAAGGGTTTCTTCACCCCGGGAAGTTAATTAAATACCATTTGGAGGCATTTAATGTTCGAGCAAAAACGGCTGATTTTCGACAAAAGAGATAACACCCCCCCATTACGTCATGCTTCAGAAATGTGGAAAATGGTCCGTTTTCAAATGTTTTATTTTTGAACGTCAGTTCACATTTGTAGGTGGATCATCAGTGTTAGAGCTAAAATTAGCATGTTTAAAGTGATTTTCATGCTTCCAGGGGCTCGGGAAGTTAATTAAATACCATTTGGAGGCATTTAATGTTCGAGCAAAAACGGCTGATTTTCGACAAAAGAGATAACACCCCCCCATTACGTCATGCTTCAGAAATGTGGAAAATGGTCTGTTTTCAAATGTTTTATTTTTGAACGTCAGTTCACATTTGTAGGTGGATCATCAGTGTTAGAGCCAAAATTAGCATGTTTAAAGTGATTTTCATGCTTCCAGGGGCCCAAAACACAAGATTTATGGAATGGTTAAAAGTGCATGAAAATGGCCAATTTACTCACTCTGAGTTCTCAAAAAGGGTTTCTTCACCCCGGGAAGTTAATTAAATACCATTTGGAGGCATTTAATGTTCGAGCAAAAACGGCTGATTTTCGACAAAAGAGATAACACCCCCCCATTACGTCATGCTTCAGAAATGTGGAAAATGGTCCGTTGTCAAATGTTTTATTTTTGAACGTCAGTTCACATTTGTAGGTGGATCATCAGTGTTAGAGCTAAAATTAGCATGTTTAAAGTGATTTTCATGCTTCCAGGGGCTCGGGAAGTTAATTAAATACCATTTGGAGGCATTTAATGTTCGAGCAAAAACGGCTGATTTTCGACAAAAGAGATAACACCCCCCCATTACATCATGCTTCAGAAATGTGGAAAATGGTCCGTTTTCAAATGTTTTATTTTTGAACGTCAGTTCACATTTGTAGGTGGATCATCAGTGTTAGAGCTAAAATTAGCATGTTTAAAGTGATTTTCATGCTTCCAGGGGCCCAAAACACAAGATTTATGGAATGGTTAAAAGTGCATGAAAATGGCCAATTTACTCACTCTGAGTTCTCAAAAAGGGTTTCTTCACCCCGGGAAGTTAATTAAATACCATTTGGAGGCATTTAATGTTCGAGCAAAAACGGCTGATTTTCGACAAAAGAGATAACACCCCCCCATTACGTCATGCTTCAGAAATGTGGAAAATGGTCCGTTTTCAAATGTTTTATTTTTGAACGTCAGTTCACATTTGTAGGTGGATCATCAGTGTTAGAGCTAAAATTAGCATGTTTAAAGTGATTTTCATGCTTCCAGGGGCTCGGGAAGTGAAATAAATACCATTTGGAGGCATTTAATGTTCGAGCAAAAACGGCTGATTTTCGACAAAAGAGATAACACCCCCCCATTACGTCATGCTTCAGAAATGTGGAAAATGGTCCGTTTTCAAATGGTTTTTTTTGAACGTCAGTTCACATTTGTAGGTGGATCATCAGTGTTAGAGCTAAAATTAGCATGTTTAAAGTGATTTTCATGCTTCCAGGGGCCCAAAACACAAGATTTATGCAATGGTTAAAAGTGCATGAAAATGGCCAATTTACTCACTCTGAGTTCTCAAAAAGGGTTTCTTCACCCCGGGAAGTTAATTAAATACCATTTGGAGGCATTTAATGTTCGAGCAAAAACGGCTGATTTTCGACAAAAGAGATAACACCCCCCCATTACGTCATGCTTCAGAAATGTGGAAAATGGTCCGTTTTCAAATGTTTTATTTTTGAACGTCAGTTCACATTTGTAGGTGGATCATCAGTGTTAGAGCTAAAATTAGCATGTTTAAAGTGATTTTCATGCTTCCAGGGGCTCGGGAAGTTAATTAAATACCATTTGGAGGCATTTAATGTTCGAGCAAAAACGGCTGATTTTCGACAAAAGAGATAACACCCCCCCATTACGTCATGCTTCAGAAATGTGGAAAATGGTCTGTTTTCAAATGTTTTATTTTTGAACGTCAGTTCACATTTGTAGGTGGATCATCAGTGTTAGAGCCAAAATTAGCATGTTTAAAGTGATTTTCATGCTTCCAGGGGCCCAAAACACAAGATTTATGGAATGGTTAAAAGTGCATGAAAATGGCCAATTTACTCACTCTGAGTTCTCAAAAAGGGTTTCTTCACCCCGGGAAGTTAATTAAATACCATTTGGAGGCATTTAATGTTCGAGCAAAAACGGCTGATTTTCGACAAAAGAGATAACACCCCCCCATTACGTCATGCTTCAGAAATGTGGAAAATGGTCCGTTGTCAAATGTTTTATTTTTGAACGTCAGTTCACATTTGTAGGTGGATCATCAGTGTTAGAGCTAAAATTAGCATGTTTAAAGTGATTTTCATGCTTCCAGGGGCTCGGGAAGTTAATTAAATACCATTTGGAGGCATTTAATGTTCGAGCAAAAACGGCTGATTTTCGACAAAAGAGATAACACCCCCCCATTACGTCATGCTTCAGAAATGTGGAAAATGGTCCGTTTTCAAATGTTTTATTTTTGAACGTCAGTTCACATTTGTAGGTGGATCATCAGTGTTAGAGCTAAAATTAGCATGTTTAAAGTGATTTTCATGCTTCCAGGGGCCCAAAACACAAGATTTATGGAATGGTTAAAAGTGCATGAAAATGGCCAATTTACTCACTCTGAGTTCTCAAAAAGGGTTTCTTCACCCCGGGAAGTTAATTAAATACCATTTGGAGGCATTTAATGTTCGAGCAAAAACGGCTGATTTTCGACAAAAGAGATAACACCCCCCCATTACGTCATGCTTCAGAAATGTGGAAAATGGTCCGTTTTCAAATGTTTTATTTTTGAACGTCAGTTCACATTTGTAGGTGGATCATCAGTGTTAGAGCTAAAATTAGCATGTTTAAAGTGATTTTCATGCTTCCAGGGGCTCGGGAAGTTAATTAAATACCATTTGGAGGCATTTAATGTTCGAGCAAAAACGGCTGATTTTCGACAAAAGAGATAACACCCCCCCATTACGTCATGCTTCAGAAATGTGGAAAATGGTCCGTTTTCAAATGTTTTATTTTTGAACGTCAGTTCACATTTGTAGGTGGATCATCAGTGTTAGAGCTAAAATTAGCATGTTTAAAGGGATTTTCATGCTTCCAGGGGCCCAAAACACAAGATTAATGGAATGGTTAAAAGTGCATGAAAATGGCCAATTTACTCACTCTGAGTTCTCAAAAAGGGTTTCTTCACCCCGGGAAGTGAAATAAATACCATTTGGAGGCATTTAATGTTCGAGCAAAAACGGCTGATTTTCGACAAAAGAGATAACACCCCCCCCATTACGTCATGCTTCAGAAATGTGGAAAATGGTCCGTTTTCAAATGTTTTATTTTTGAACGTCAGTTCACATTTGTAGGTGGATCATCAGTGTTAGAGCTAAAATTAGCATGTTTAAAGTGATTTTCATGCTTCCAGGGGCTCGGGAAGTTAATTAAATACCATTTGGAGGCACTTAATGTTCGAGCAAAAACGGCTGATTTTCGACAAAAGAGATAACACCCCCCCATTACGTCATGCTTCAGAAATGTGGAAAATGGTCCGTTTTCAAATGTTTTATTTTTGAACGTCAGTTCACATTTGTAGGTGGATCATCAGTGTTAGAGCTAAAATTAGCATGTTTAAAGTGATTTTCATGCTTCCAGGGGCTCGGGAAGTGAAATAAATACCATTTGGAGGCATTTAATGTTCGAGCAAAAACGGCTGATTTTCTACAAAAGAGATAACACCCCCCCATTACGTCATGCTTCAGAAATGTGGAAAATGGTCCGTTTTCAAATGTTTTATTTTTGAACGTCAGTTCACATTTGTAGGTGGATCATCAGTGTTAGAGCTAAAATTAGCATGTTTAAAGTGATTTTCATGCTTCCAGGGGCTCGGGAAGTTAATTAAATACCATTTGGAGGCATTTAATGTTCGAGCAAAAACGGCTGATTTTCGACAAAAGAGATAACACCCCCCCATTACGTCATGCTTCAGAAATGTGGAAAATGGTCTGTTTTCAAATGTTTTATTTTTGAACGTCAGTTCACATTTGTAGGTGGATCATCAGTGTTAGAGCCAAAATTAGCATGTTTAAAGTGATTTTCATGCTTCCAGGGGCCCAAAACACAAGATTTATGGAATGGTTAAAAGTGCATGAAAATGGCCAATTTACTCACTCTGAGTTCTCAAAAAGGGTTTCTTCACCCCGGGAAGTTAATTAAATACCATTTGGAGGCATTTAATGTTCGAGCAAAAACGGCTGATTTTCGACAAAAGAGATAACACCCCCCCATTACGTCATGCTTCAGAAATGTGGAAAATGGTCCGTTGTCAAATGTTTTATTTTTGAACGTCAGTTCACATTTGTAGGTGGATCATCAGTGTTAGAGCTAAAATTAGCATGTTTAAAGTGATTTTCATGCTTCCAGGGGCTCGGGAAGTTAATTAAATACCATTTGGAGGCATTTAATGTTCGAGCAAAAACGGCTGATTTTCGACAAAAGAGATAACACCCCCCCATTACGTCATGCTTCAGAAATGTGGAAAATGGTCCGTTTTCAAATGTTTTATTTTTGAACGTCAGTTCACATTTGTAGGTGGATCATCAGTGTTAGAGCTAAAATTAGCATGTTTAAAGTGATTTTCATGCTTCCAGGGGCCCAAAACACAAGATTTATGGAATGGTTAAAAGTGCATGAAAATGGCCAATTTACTCACTCTGAGTTCTCAAAAAGGGTTTCTTCACCCCGGGAAGTTAATTAAATACCATTTGGAGGCATTTAATGTTCGAGCAAAAACGGCTGATTTTCGACAAAAGAGATAACACCCCCCCATTACGTCATGCTTCAGAAATGTGGAAAATGGTCCGTTTTCAAATGTTTTATTTTTGAACGTCAGTTCACATTTGTAGGTGGATCATCAGTGTTAGAGCTAAAATTAGCATGTTTAAAGTGATTTTCATGCTTCCAGGGGCTCGGGAAGTTAATTAAATACCATTTGGAGGCATTTAATGTTCGAGCAAAAACGGCTGATTTTCGACAAAAGAGATAACACCCCCCCATTACGTCATGCTTCAGAAATGTGGAAAATGGTCCGTTTTCAAATGTTTTATTTTTGAACGTCAGTTCACATTTGTAGGTGGATCATCAGTGTTAGAGCTAAAATTAGCATGTTTAAAGGGATTTTCATGCTTCCAGGGGCCCAAAACACAAGATTAATGGAATGGTTAAAAGTGCATGAAAATGGCCAATTTACTCACTCTGAGTTCTCAAAAAGGGTTTCTTCACCCCGGGAAGTGAAATAAATACCATTTGGAGGCATTTAATGTTCGAGCAAAAACGGCTGATTTTCGACAAAAGAGATAACACCCCCCCCATTACGTCATGCTTCAGAAATGTGGAAAATGGTCCGTTTTCAAATGTTTTATTTTTTAACGTCAGTTCACATTTGTAGGTGGATCATCAGTGTTAGAGCTAAAATTAGCATGTTTAAAGTGATTTTCATGCTTCCAGGGGCTCGGGAAGTTAATTAAATACCATTTGGAGGCATTTAATGTTCGAGCAAAAACGGCTGATTTTCGACAAAAGAGATAACACCCCCCCATTACGTCATGCTTCAGAAATGTGGAAAATGGTCCGTTTTCAAATGTTTTATTTTTGAACGTCAGTTCACATTTGTAGGTGGATCATCAGTGTTAGAGCTAAAATTAGCATGTTTAAAGGGATTTTCATGCTTCCAGGGGCCCAAAACACAAGATTAATGGAATGGTTAAAAGTGCATGAAAATGGCCAATTTACTCACTCTGAGTTCTCAAAAAGGGTTTCTTCACCCCGGGAAGTGAAATAAATACCATTTGGAGGCATTTAATGTTCGAGCAAAAACGGCTGATTTTCGACAAAAGAGATAACACCCCCCCCATTACGTCATGCTTCAGAAATGTGGAAAATGGTCCGTTTTCAAATGTTTTATTTTTGAACGTCAGTTCACATTTGTAGGTGGATCATCAGTGTTAGAGCTAAAATTAGCATGTTTAAAGTGATTTTCATGCTTCCAGGGGCTCGGGAAGTTAATTAAATACCATTTGGAGGCACTTAATGTTCGAGCAAAAACGGCTGATTTTCGACAAAAGAGATAACACCCCCCCATTACGTCATGCTTCAGAAATGTGGAAAATGGTCCGTTTTCAAATGTTTTATTTTTGAACGTCAGTTCACATTTGTAGGTGGATCATCAGTGTTAGAGCTAAAATTAGCATGTTTAAAGTGATTTTCATGCTTCCAGGGGCTCGGGAAGTGAAATAAATACCATTTGGAGGCATTTAATGTTCGAGCAAAAACGGCTGATTTTCTACAAAAGAGATAACACCCCCCCATTACGTCATGCTTCAGAAATGTGGAAAATGGTCCGTTTTCAAATGTTTTATTTTTGAACGTCAGTTCACATTTGTAGGTGGATCATCAGTGTTAGAGCTAAAATTAGCATGTTTAAAGTGATTTTCATGCTTCCAGGGGCTCGGGAAGTTAATTAAATACCATTTGGAGGCATTTAATGTTCGAGCAAAAACGGCTGATTTTCGACAAAAGAGATAACACCCCCCCATTACGTCATGCTTCAGAAATGTGGAAAATGGTCCGTTTTCAAATGTTTTATTTTTGAACGTCAGTTCACATTTGTAGGTGGATCATCAGTGTTAGAGCTAAAATTAGCATGTTTAAAGTGATTTTCATGCTTCCAGGGGCCCAAAACACAAGATTTATGGAATGGTTAAAAGTGCATGAAAATGCCAATTTACTCACTCTGAGTTCTCAAAAAGGGTTTCTTCACCCCGGGAAGTTAATTAAATACCATTTGGAGGCATTTAATGTTCGAGCAAAAACGGCTGATTTTCGACAAAAGAGATAACACCCCCCCATTACGCCATGCTTCAGAAATGTGGAAAATGGTCCGTTTTCAAATGTTTTATTTTTGAACGTCAGTTCACATTTGTAGGTGGATCATCAGTGTTAGAGCTAAAATTAGCATGTTTAAAGTGATTTTCATGCTTCCAGGGGCTCGGGAAGTTAATTAAATACCATTTGGAGGCATTTAATGTTCGAGCAAAAACGGCTGATTTTCGACAAAAGAGATAACACCCCCCCATTACGTCATTCTTCAGAAATGTGGAAAATGGTCCGTTTTCAAATGTTTTATTTTTGAACGTCAGTTCACATTTGTAGGTGGATCATCAGTGTTAGAGCTAAAATTAGCATGTTTAAAGTGATTTTCATGCTTCCAGGGGCCCAAAACACAAGATTTATGGAATGGTTAAAAGTGCATGAAAATGGCCAATTTACTCACTCTGAGTTCTCAAAAAGGGTTTCTTCACCCCGGGAAGTTAATTAAATACCATTTGGAGGCATTTAATGTTCGAGCAAAAACGGCTGATTTTCGACAAAAGAGATAACACCCCCCCATTACGTCATGCTTCAGAAATGTGGAAAGTGGTCCGTTTTCAAATGTTTTATTTTTGAACGTCAGTTCACATTTGTAGGTGGATCATCAGTGTTAGAGCTAAAATTAGCATGTTTAAAGTGATTTTCATGCTTCCAGGGGCTCGGGAAGTTAATTAAATACCATTTGGAGGCATTTAATGTTCGAGCAAAAACGGCTGATTTTCGACAAAAGAGATAACACCCCCCCATTACGTCATGCTTCAGAAATGTGGAAAATGGTCCGTTTTCAAATGTTTTATTTTTGAACGTCAGTTCACATTTGTAGGTGGATCATCAGTGTTAGAGCTAAAATTAGCATGTTTAAAGTGATTTTCATGCTTCCAGGGGCTCGGGAAGTTAATTAAATACCATTTGGAGGCATTTAATGTTCGAGCAAAAACGGCTGATTTTCGACAAAAGAGATAACACCCCCCCATTACGTCATGCTTCAGAAATGTGGAAAATGGTCCGTTTTCAAATGTTTTATTTTTGAACGTCAGTTCACATTTGTAGGTGGATCATCAGTGTTAGAGCTAAAATTAGCATGTTTAAAGTGATTTTCATGCTTCCAGGGGCTCGGGAAGTTAATTAAATACCATTTGGAGGCATTTAATGTTCGAGAAAAAACGGCTGATTTTCGACAAAAGAGATAACACCCCCCCATTAAGTCATGCTTCAGAAATGTGGAAAATGGTCAATTTTCAAATGTTTTATTTTTGAACGTCAGTTCACATTTGTAGGTGGATCATCAGTGTTAGAGCTAAAATTAGCATGTTTAAAGTGATTTTCATGCTTCCAGGGGCCCAAAACACAAGATTTATGGAATGGTTAAAAGTGCATGAAAATGGCCAATTTACTCACTCTGAGTTCTCAAAAAGGGTTTCTTCACCCCGGGAAGTTAATTAAATACCATTTGGAGGCATTTAATGTTCGAGCAAAAACGGCTGATTTTCGACAAAAGAGATAGCACCCCCCCATTACGTCATGCTTCAGAAATGTGGAAAATGGTCCGTTTTCAAATGTTTTATTTTTGAACGTCAGTTCACATTTGTAGGTGGATCATCAGTGTTAGAGCTAAAATTAGCATGTTTAAAGTGATTTTCATGCTTCCAGGGGCTCGGGAAGTGAAATAAATACCATTTGGAGGCATTTAATGTTCGCGCAAAAACGGCTGATTTTCGACAAAAGAGATAACACCCCCATTACGTCATGCTTCAGAAATGTGGAAAATGGTCTGTTTTCAAATGTTTTATTTTTGAACGTCAGTTCACATTTGTAGGTGGATCATCAGTGTTAGAGCTAAAATTAGCATGTTTAAAGTGATTTTCATGCTTCCAGGGGCTCGGGAAGTGAAATAAATACCATTTGGAGGCATTTAATGTTCGAGCAAAAACGGCTGATTTTCGACAAAAGAGATAACACCCCCCCATTACGTCATGCTTCAGAAATGTGAAAATGGTCCGTTTTCAAATGTTTTATTTTTGAACGTCAGTTCACATTTGTAGGTGGATCATCAGTGTGTAGAGCTAAAATTAGCATGTTTAAAGTGATTTTCATGCTTCCAGGGGCCCAAAACACAAGATTTATGGAATGGTTAAAAGTGCATGAAAATGGCCAATTTACTCACTCTGAGTTCTCAAAAAGGGTTTCTTCACCCCGGGAAGTTAATTAAATACCATTTGGAGGCATTTAATGTTCGAGCAAAAACGGCTGATTTTCGACAAAAGAGATAACACCCCCCCCCATTACGTCATGCTTCAGAAATGTGGAAAATGGTCCGTTTTCAAATGTTTTATTTTGAACGTCAGTTCACATTTGTAGGTGGATCATCAGTGTTAGAGCTAAAATTAGCATGTTTAAAGTGATTTTCATGCTTCCAGGGGCTCGGGAAGTTAATTAAATACCATTTGGAGGCATTTAATGTTCGAGCAAAAACGGCTGATTTTCGACAAAAGAGATAACACCCCCCCATTACGTCATGCTTCAGAAATGTGGAAAATGGTCCGTTTTCAAATGTTTTATTTTTGAACGTCAGTTCACATTTGTAGGTGGATCATCAGTGTTAGAGCTAAAATTAGCATGTTTAAAGTGATTTTCATGCTTCCAGGGGCCCAAAACACAAGATTTATGGAATGGTTAAAAGTGCATGAAAATGGCCAATTTACTCACTCTGAGTTCTCAAAAAGGGTTTCTTCACCCCGGGAAGTGAAATAAATACCATTTGGAGGCATTTAATGTTCGAGCAAAAACGGCTGATTTTCAACAAAAGAGATAACACCCCCCCATTACGTCATGCTTCAGAAATGTGGAAAATGGTCCGTTTTCAAATGTTTTATTTTTGAACGTCAGTTCACATTTGTAGGTGGATCATCAGTGTTAGAGCTAAAATTAGCATGTTTAAAGTGATTTTCATGCTTCCAGGGGCTCGGGAAGTTAATTAAATACCATTTGGAGGCATTTAATGTTCGAGCAAAAACGGCTGATTTTCGACAAAAGAGATAACACCCCCCCCATTACGTCATGCTTCAGAAATGTGGAAAATGGTCCGTTTTCAAATGTTTTATTTTTGAACGTCAGTTCACATTTGTAGGTGGATCATCAGTGTTAGAGCTAAAATTAGCATGTTTAAAGTGATTTTCATGCTTCCAGGGGCTCGGGAAGTTAATTAAATACCATTTGGAGGCATTTAATGTTCGAGCAAAAACGGCTGATTTTCGACAAAAGAGATAACACCCCCCCATTACGTCATGCTTCAGAAATGTGGAAAATGGTCCATTTTCAAATGTTTTATTTTTGAACGTCAGTTCACATTTGTAGGTGGATCATCAGTGTTAGAGCTAAAATTAGCATGTTTAAAGTGATTTTCATGCTTCCAGGGGCTCGGGAAGTTAATTAAATACCATTTGGAGGCATTTAATGTTCGAGCAAAAACGGCTGATTTTCGACAAAAGAGATAACACCCCCCCATTACGTCATGCTTCAGAAATGTGGAAAATGGTCCGTTTTCAAATGTTTTATTTTTGAACGTCAGTTCACATTTGTAGGTGGATCATCAGTGTTAGAGCTAAAATTAGCATGTTTAAAGTGATTTTCATGCTTCCAGGGGCCCAAAACACAAGATTTATGGAATGGTTAAAAGTGCATGAAAATGGCCAATTTACTCACTCTGAGTTCTCAAAAAGGGTTTCTTCACCCCGGGAAGTGAAATAAATACCATTTGGAGGCATTTAATGTTCGAGCAAAAACGGCTGATTTTCAACAAAAGAGATAACACCCCCCCATTACGTCATGCTTCAGAAATGTGGAAAATGGTCCGTTTTCAAATGTTTTATTTTTGAACGTCAGTTCACATTTGTAGGTGGATCATCAGTGTTAGAGCTAAAATTAGCATGTTTAAAGTGATTTTCATGCTTCCAGGGGCTCGGGAAGTTAATTAAATACCATTTGGAGGCATTTAATGTTCGAGCAAAAACGGCTGATTTTCGACAAAAGAGATAACACCCCCCCCATTACGTCATGCTTCAGAAATGTGGAAAATGGTCCGTTTTCAAATGTTTTATTTTTGAACGTCAGTTCACATTTGTAGGTGGATCATCAGTGTTAGAGCTAAAATTAGCATGTTTAAAGTGATTTTCATGCTTCCAGGGGCTCGGGAAGTTAATTAAATACCATTTGGAGGCATTTAATGTTCGAGCAAAAACGGCTGATTTTCGACAAAAGAGATAACACCCCCCCATTACGTCATGCTTCAGAAATGTGGAAAATGGTCCGTTTTCAAATGTTTTATTTTTGAACGTCAGTTCACATTTGTAGGTGGATCATCAGTGTTAGAGCTAAAATTAGCATGTTTAAAGTGATTTTCATGCTTCCAGGGGCTCGGGAAGTTAATTAAATACCATTTGGAGGCATTTAATGTTCGAGCAAAAACGGCTGATTTTCGACAAAAGAGATAACACCCCCCCATTACGTCATGCTTCAGAAATGTGGAAAATGGTCTGTTTTCAAATGTTTTATTTTTGAACGTCAGTTCACATTTGTAGGTGGATCATCAGTGTTAGAGCCAAAATTAGCATGTTTAAAGTGATTTTCATGCTTCCAGGGGCCCAAAACACAAGATTTATGGAATGGTTAAAAGTGCATGAAAATGGCCAATTTACTCACTCTGAGTTCTCAAAAAGGGTTTCTTCACCCCGGGAAGTTAATTAAATACCATTTGGAGGCATTTAATGTTCGAGCAAAAACGGCTGATTTTCGACAAAAGAGATAACACCCCCCCCATTACGTCATGCTTCAGAAATGTGGAAAATGGTCCGTTGTCAAATGTTTTATTTTTGAACGTCAGTTCACATTTGTAGGTGGATCATCAGTGTTAGAGCTAAAATTAGCATGTTTAAAGTGATTTTCATGCTTCCAGGGGCTCGGGAAGTTAATTAAATACCATTTGGAGGCATTTAATGTTCGAGCAAAAACGGCTGATTTTCGACAAAAGAGATAACACCCCCCCATTACGTCATGCTTCAGAAATGTGGAAAATGGTCCGTTTTCAAATGTTTTATTTTTGAACGTCAGTTCACATTTGTAGGTGGATCATCAGTGTTAGAGCTAAAATTAGCATGTTTAAAGTGATTTTCATGCTTCCAGGGGCTCGGGAAGTTAATTAAATACCATTTGGAGGCATTTAATGTTCGAGCAAAAACGGCTGATTTTCGACAAAAGAGATAACACCCCCCCATTACGTCATGCTTCAGAAATGTGGAAAATGGTCCGTTTTCAAATGTTTTATTTTTGAACGTCAGTTCACATTTGTAGGTGGATCATCAGTGTTAGAGCTAAAATTAGCATGTTTAAAGGGATTTTCATGCTTCCAGGGGCCCAAAACACAAGATTAATGGAATGGTTAAAAGTGCATGAAAATGGCCAATTTACTCACTCTGAGTTCTCAAAAAGGGTTTCTTCACCCCGGGAAGTGAAATAAATACCATTTGGAGGCATTTAATGTTCGAGCAAAAACGGCTGATTTTCGACAAAAGAGATAACACCCCCCCCATTACGTCATGCTTCAGAAATGTGGAAAATGGTCCGTTTTCAAATGTTTTATTTTTGAACGTCAGTTCACATTTGTAGGTGGATCATCAGTGTTAGAGCTAAAATTAGCATGTTTAAAGTGATTTTCATGCTTCCAGGGGCTCGGGAAGTTAATTAAATACCATTTGGAGGCACTTAATGTTCGAGCAAAAACGGCTGATTTTCGACAAAAGAGATAACACCCCCCCATTACGTCATGCTTCAGAAATGTGGAAAATGGTCCGTTTTCAAATGTTTTATTTTTGAACGTCAGTTCACATTTGTAGGTGGATCATCAGTGTTAGAGCTAAAATTAGCATGTTTAAAGTGATTTTCATGCTTCCAGGGGCTCGGGAAGTGAAATAAATACCATTTGGAGGCATTTAATGTTCGAGCAAAAACGGCTGATTTTCTACAAAAGAGATAACACCCCCCCATTACGTCATGCTTCAGAAATGTGGAAAATGGTCCGTTTTCAAATGTTTTATTTTTGAACGTCAGTTCACATTTGTAGGTGGATCATCAGTGTTAGAGCTAAAATTAGCATGTTTAAAGTGATTTTCATGCTTCCAGGGGCTCGGGAAGTTAATTAAATACCATTTGGAGGCATTTAATGTTCGAGCAAAAACGGCTGATTTTCGACAAAAGAGATAACACCCCCCCATTACGTCATGCTTCAGAAATGTGGAAAATGGTCCGTTTTCAAATGTTTTATTTTTGAACGTCAGTTCACATTTGTAGGTGGATCATCAGTGTTAGAGCTAAAATTAGCATGTTTAAAGTGATTTTCATGCTTCCAGGGGCCCAAAACACAAGATTTATGGAATGGTTAAAAGTGCATGAAAATGCCAATTTACTCACTCTGAGTTCTCAAAAAGGGTTTCTTCACCCCGGGAAGTTAATTAAATACCATTTGGAGGCATTTAATGTTCGAGCAAAAACGGCTGATTTTCGACAAAAGAGATAACACCCCCCCATTACGTCATGCTTCAGAAATGTGGAAAATGGTCCGTTTTCAAATGTTTTATTTTTGAACGTCAGTTCACATTTGTAGGTGGATCATCAGTGTTAGAGCTAAAATTAGCATGTTTAAAGTGATTTTCATGCTTCCAGGGGCTCGGGAAGTTAATTAAATACCATTTGGAGGCATTTAATGTTCGAGCAAAAACGGCTGATTTTCGACAAAAGAGATAACACCCCCCCATTACGTCATTCTTCAGAAATGTGGAAAATGGTCCGTTTTCAAATGTTTTATTTTTGAACGTCAGTTCACATTTGTAGGTGGATCATCAGTGTTAGAGCTAAAATTAGCATGTTTAAAGTGATTTTCATGCTTCCAGGGGCCCAAAACACAAGATTTATGGAATGGTTAAAAGTGCATGAAAATGGCCAATTTACTCACTCTGAGTTCTCAAAAAGGGTTTCTTCACCCCGGGAAGTTAATTAAATACCATTTGGAGGCATTTAATGTTCGAGCAAAAACGGCTGATTTTCGACAAAAGAGATAACACCCCCCCATTACGTCATGCTTCAGAAATGTGGAAAATGGTCCGTTTTCAAATGTTTTATTTTTGAACGTCAGTTCACATTTGTAGGTGGATCATCAGTGTTAGAGCTAAAATTAGCATGTTTAAAGTGATTTTCATGCTTCCAGGGGCTCGGGAAGTTAATTAAATACCATTTGGAGGCATTTAATGTTCGAGCAAAAACGGCTGATTTTCGACAAAAGAGATAACACCCCCCCATTACGTCATGCTTCAGAAATGTGGAAAATGGTCCGTTTTCAAATGTTTTATTTTTGAACGTCAGTTCACATTTGTAGGTGGATCATCAGTGTTAGAGCTAAAATTAGCATGTTTAAAGTGATTTTCATGCTTCCAGGGGCTCGGGAAGTTAATTAAATACCATTTGGAGGCATTTAATGTTCGAGCAAAAACGGCTGATTTTCGACAAAAGAGATAACACCCCCCCATTACGTCATGCTTCAGAAATGTGGAAAATGGTCCGTTTTCAAATGTTTTATTTTTGAACGTCAGTTCACATTTGTAGGTGGATCATCAGTGTTAGAGCTAAAATTAGCATGTTTAAAGTGATTTTCATGCTTCCAGGGGCTCGGGAAGTTAATTAAATACCATTTGGAGGCATTTAATGTTCGAGAAAAAACGGCTGATTTTCGACAAAAGAGATAACACCCCCCCATTAAGTCATGCTTCAGAAATGTGGAAAATGGTCCATTTTCAAATGTTTTATTTTTGAACGTCAGTTCACATTTGTAGGTGGATCATCAGTGTTAGAGCTAAAATTAGCATGTTTAAAGTGATTTTCATGCTTCCAGGGGCCCAAAACACAAGATTTATGGAATGGTTAAAAGTGCATGAAAATGGCCAATTTACTCACTCTGAGTTCTCAAAAAGGGTTTCTTCACCCCGGGAAGTTAATTAAATACCATTTGGAGGCATTTAATGTTCGAGCAAAAACGGCTGATTTTCGACAAAAGAGATAGCACCCCCCCATTACGTCATGCTTCAGAAATGTGGAAAATGGTCCGTTTTCAAATGTTTTATTTTTGAACGTCAGTTCACATTTGTAGGTGGATCATCAGTGTTAGAGCTAAAATTAGCATGTTTAAAGTGATTTTCATGCTTCCAGGGGCTCGGGAAGTGAAATAAATACCATTTGGAGGCATTTAATGTTCGCGCAAAAACGGCTGATTTTCGACAAAAGAGATAACACCCCCATTACGTCATGCTTCAGAAATGTGGAAAATGGTCTGTTTTCAAATGTTTTATTTTTGAACGTCAGTTCACATTTGTAGGTGGATCATCAGTGTTAGAGCTAAAATTAGCATGTTTAAAGTGATTTTCATGCTTCCAGGGGCTCGGGAAGTGAAATAAATACCATTTGGAGGCATTTAATGTTCGAGCAAAAACGGCTGATTTTCGACAAAAGAGATAACACCCCCCCATTACGTCATGCTTCAGAAATGTGGAAAATGGTCCGTTTTCAAATGTTTTATTTTTGAACGTCAGTTCACATTTGTAGGTGGATCATCAGTGTTAGAGCTAAAATTAGCATGTTTAAAGTGATTTTCATGCTTCCAGGGGCCCAAAACACAAGATTTATGGAATGGTTAAAAGTGCATGAAAATGGCCAATTTACTCACTCTGAGTTCTCAAAAAGGGTTTCTTCACCCCGGGAAGTTAATTAAATACCATTTGGAGGCATTTAATGTTCGAGCAAAAACGGCTGATTTTCGACAAAAGAGATAACACCCCCCCCCATTACGTCATGCTTCAGAAATGTGGAAAATGGTCCGTTTTCAAATGTTTTATTTTGAACGTCAGTTCACATTTGTAGGTGGATCATCAGTGTTAGAGCTAAAATTAGCATGTTTAAAGTGATTTTCATGCTTCCAGGGGCTCGGGAAGTTAATTAAATACCATTTGGAGGCATTTAATGTTCGAGCAAAAACGGCTGATTTTCGACAAAAGAGATAACACCCCCCCATTACGTCATGCTTCAGAAATGTGGAAAATGGTCCGTTTTCAAATGTTTTATTTTTGAACGTCAGTTCACATTTGTAGGTGGATCATCAGTGTTAGAGCTAAAATTAGCATGTTTAAAGTGATTTTCATGCTTCCATGGGCCCAAAACACAAGATTTATGGAATAGTAAAAAGTGCATGAAAATGGCCAATTTACTCACTCTGAGTTCTCAAAAAGGGTTTCTTCACCCCGGGAAGTTAATTAAATACCATTTGGAGGCATTTAATGTTCGAGCAAAAACGGCTGATTTTCGACAAAAGAGATAACACCCCCCCATTACGTCATGCTTCAGAAATGTGGAAAATGGTCCGTTTTCAAATGTTTTATTTTTGAACGTCAGTTCACATTTGTAGGTGGATCATCAGTGTTAGAGCTAAAATTAGCATGTTTAAAGTGATTTTCATGCTTCCAGGGGCTCGGGAAGTTAATTAAATACCATTTGGAGGCATTTAATGTTCGAGCAAAAACGGCTGATTTTCGACAAAAGAGATAACACCCCCCCATTACGTCATGCTTCAGAAATGTGGAAAATGGTCCGTTTTCAAATGTTTTATTTTTGAACGTCAGTTCACATTTGTAGGTGGATCATCAGTGTTAGAGCTAAAATTAGCATGTTTAAAGTGATTTTCATGCTTCCAGGGGCTCGGGAAGTTAATTAAATACCATTTGGAGGCATTTAATGTTCGAGCAAAAACGGCTGATTTTCGACAAAAGAGATAACACCCCCCCCATTACGTCATGCTTCAGAAATGTGGAAAATGGTCCGTTTTCAAATGTTTTATTTTTGAACGTCAGTTCACATTTGTAGGTGGATCATCAGTGTTAGAGCTAAAATTAGCATGTTTAAAGTGATTTTCATGCTTCCAGGGGCTCGGGAAGTTAATTAAATACCATTTGGAGGCATTTAATGTTCGAGCAAAAACGGCTGATTTTCGACAAAAGAGATAACACCCCCCCATTACGTCATGCTTCAGAAATGTGGAAAATGGTCCATTTTCAAATGTTTTATTTTTGAACGTCAGTTCACATTTGTAGGTGGATCATCAGTGTTAGAGCTAAAATTAGCATGTTTAAAGTGATTTTCATGCTTCCAGGGGCTCGGGAAGTTAATTAAATACCATTTGGAGGCATTTAATGTTCGAGCAAAAACGGCTGATTTTCGACAAAAAGAGATAACACCCCCCCATTACGTCATGCTTCAGAAATGTGGAAAATGGTCCGTTTTCAAATGTTTTATTTTTGAACGTCAGTTCACATTTGTAGGTGGATCATCAGTGTTAGAGCTAAAATTAGCATGTTTAAAGTGATTTTCATGCTTCCAGGGGCCCAAAACACAAGATTTATGGAATGGTTAAAAGTGCATGAAAATGGCCAATTTACTCACTCTGAGTTCTCAAAAAGGGTTTCTTCACCCCGGGAAGTTAATTAAATACCATTTGGAGGCATTTAATGTTCGAGCAAAAACGGCTGATTTTCGACAAAAGAGATAACACCCCCCCATTACGTCATGCTTCAGAAATGTGGAAAATGGTCCGTTTTCAAATGTTTTATTTTTGAACGTCAGTTCACATTTGTAGGTGGATCATCAGTGTTAGAGCTAAAATTAGCATGTTTAAAGTGATTTTCATGCTTCCAGGGGCTCGGGAAGTTAATTAAATACCATTTGGAGGCATTTAATGTTCGAGCAAAAACGGCTGATTTTCGTCAAAAGAGATAACACCCCCCCATTACGTCATGCTTCAGAAATGTGGAAAATGGTCCGTTTTCAAATGTTTTATTTTTGAACGTCAGTTCACATTTGTAGGTGGATCATCAGTGTTAGAGCTAAAATTAGCATGTTTAAAGTGATTTTCATGCTTCCAGGGGCTCGGGAAGTTAATTAAATACCATTTGGAGGCATTTAATGTTCGAGCAAAAACGGCTGATTTTCGACAAAAGAGATAACACCCCCCCATTACGTCATGCTTCAGAAATGTGGAAAATGGTCCGTTTTCAAATGTTTTATTTTTGAACGTCAGTTCACATTTGTAGGTGGATCATCAGTGTTAGAGCTAAAATTAGCATGTTTAAAGTGATTTTCATGCTTCCAGGGGCCCAAAACACAAGATTAATGGAATGGTTAAAAGTGCATGAAAATGGCCAATTTACTAACTCTGAGTTCTCAAAAAGGGTTTCTTCACCCCGGGAAGTGAAATAAATACCATTTGGAGGCATTTAATGTTCGAGCAAAAACGGCTGATTTTCGACAAAAGAGATAACACCCCCCCATTACGTCATGCTTCAGAAATGTGGAAAATGGTCCGTTTTCAAATGTTTTATTTTTGAACGTCAGTTCACATTTGTAGGTGGATCATCAGTGTTAGAGCTAAAATTAGCATGTTTAAAGTGATTTTCATGCTTCCAGGGGCCCAAAACACAAGATTTATGGAATGGTTAAAAGTGCATGAAAATGGCCAATTTACTCACTCTGAGTTCTCAAAAAGGGTTTCTTCACCCCGGGAAGTTAATTAAATACCATTTGGAGGCATTTAATGTTCGAGCAAAAACGGCTGATTTTCGACAAAAGAGATAACACCCCCCCATTACGTCATGCTTCAGAAATGTGGAAAATGGTCCGTTTTCAAATGTTTTATTTTTGAACGTCAGTTCACATTTGTAGGTGGATCATCAGTGTTAGAGCTAAAATTAGCATGTTTAAAGTGATTTTCATGCTTCCAGGGGCTCGGGAAGTTAATTAAATACCATTTGGAGGCATTTAATGTTCGAGCAAAAACGGCCGATTTTCGACAAAAGAGATAACACCCCCCCATTACGTCATGCTTCAGAAATGTGGAAAATGGTCCGTTTTCAAATGTTTTATTTTTGAACGTCAGTTCACATTTGTAGGTGGATCATCAGTGTTAGAGCTAAAATTAGCATGTTTAAAGTGATTTTCATGCTTCCAGGGGCTCGGGAAGTGAAATAAATACCATTTGGAGGCATTTAATGTTCGAGCAAAAACGGCTGATTTTCGACAAAAGAGATAACACCCCCCCATTACGTCATGCTTCAGAAATGTGGAAAATGGTCCGTTTTCAAATGTTTTATTTTTGAACGTCAGTTCACATTTGTAGGTGGATCATCAGTGTTAGAGCTAAAATTAGCATGTTTAAAGTGATTTTCATGCTTCCAGGGGCTCGGGAAGTGAAATAAATACCATTTGGAGGCATTTAATGTTCGAGCAAAAACGGCTGATTTTCGACAAAAGAGATAACACCCCCCCATTACGTCATGCTTCAGAAATGTGGAAAATGGTCCGATTTCAAATGTTTTATTTTTGAACGTCAGTTCACATTTGTAGGTGGATCATCAGTGTTAGAGCTAAAATTAGCATGTTTAAAGTGATTTTCATGCTTCCAGGGGCTCGGGAAGTTAATTAAATACCATTTGGAGGCATTTAATGTTCGAGCAAAAACGGCTGATTTTCGACAAAAGAGATAACACCCCCCCATTACGTCATGCTTCAGAAATGTGGAAAATGGTCCGTTTTCAAATGTTTTATTTTTGAACGTCAGTTCACATTTGTAGGTGGATCATCAGTGTTAGAGCTAAAATTAGCATGTTTAAAGTGATTTTCATGCTTCCAGGGGCTCGGGAAGTGAAATAAATACCATTTGGAGGCATTTAATGTTCGAGCAAAAACGGCTGATTTTCGACAAAAGAGATAACACCCCCCCATTACGTCATGCTTCAGAAATGTGGAAAATGGTCCGTTTTCAAATGTTTTATTTTTGAACGTCAGTTCACATTTGTAGGTGGATCATCAGTGTTAGAGCTAAAATTAGCATGTTTAAAGTGATTTTCATGCTTCCAGGGGCTCGGGAAGTTAATTAAATACCATTTGGAGGCATTTAATGTTCGAGCAAAAACGGCTGATTTTCGACAAAAGAGATAACACCCCCCCATTACGTCATGCTTCAGAAATGTGGAAAATGGTCCGTTTTCAAATGTTTTATTTTTTAACGTCAGTTCACATTTGTAGGTGGATCATCAGTGTTAGAGCTAAAATTAGCATGTTTAAAGTGATTTTCATGCTTCCAGGGGCTCGGGAAGTTAATTAAATACCATTTGGAGGCATTTAATGTTCGAGCAAAAACGGCTGATTTTCGACAAAAGAGATAACACCCCCCCATTACGTCATGCTTCAGAAATGTGGAAAATGGTCCGTTTTCAAATGTTTTATTTTTGAACATCAGTTCACATTTGTAGGTGGATCATCAGTGTTAGAGCTAAAATTAGCATGTTTAAAGTGATTTTCATGCTTCCAGGGGCCCAAAACACAAGATTTATGGAATGGTTAAAAGTGCATGAAAATGGCCAATTTACTCACTCTGAGTTCTCAAAAAGGGTTTCTTCACCCCGGGAAGTTAATTAAATACCATTTGGAGGCATTTAATGTTCGAGCAAAAACGGCTGATTTTCGACAAAAGAGATAACACCCCCCCATTACGTCATGCTTCAGAAATGTGGAAAATGGTCCGTTTTCAAATGTTTTATTTTTGAACGTCAGTTCACATTTGTAGGTGGATCATCAGTGTTAGAGCTAAAATTAGCATGTTTAAAGTGATTTTCATGCTTCCAGGGGCTCGGGAAGTGAAATAAATACCATTTGGAGGCATTTAATGTTCGCGCAAAAACGGCTGATTTTCGACAAAAGAGATAACACCCCCCCATTACGTCATGCTTCAGAAATGTGGAAAATGGTCTGTTTTCAAATGTTTTATTTTTGAAGGTCAGTTCACATTTGTAGGTGGATCATCAGTGTTAGAGCTAAAATTAGCATGTTTAAAGTGATTTTCATGCTTCCAGGGGCTCGGGAAGTGAAATAAATACCATTTGGAGGCATTTAATGTTCGAGCAAAAACGGCTGATTTTCGACAAAAGAGATAACACCCCCCCATTACGTCATGCTTCAGAAATGTGGAAAATGGTCCGTTTTCAAATGTTTTATTTTTGAACGTCAGTTCACATTTGTAGGTGGATCATCAGTGTTAGAGCTAAAATTAGCATGTTTAAAGTGATTTTCATGCTTCCAGGGGCCCAAAACACAAGATTTATGGAATGGTTAAAAGTGCATGAAAATGGCCAATTTACTCACTCTGAGTTCTCAAAAAGGGTTTCTTCACCCCGGGAAGTTAATTAAATACCATTTGGAGGCATTTAATGTTCGAGCAAAAACGGCTGATTTTCGACAAAAGAGATAACACCCCCCCATTACGTCATGCTTCAGAAATGTGGAAAATGGTCCCTTTTCAAATGTTTTATTTTTGAACGTCAGTTCACATTTGTAGGTGGATCATCAGTGTTAGAGCTAAAATTAGCATGTTTAAAGTGATTTTCATGCTTCCAGGGGCTCGGGAAGTTAATTAAATACCATTTGGAGGCATTTAATGTTCGAGCAAAAACGGCTGATTTTCGACAAAAGAGATAACACCCCCCCATTACGTCATGCTTCAGAAATGTGGAAAATGGTCCGTTTTCAAATGTTTTATTTTTGAACGTCAGTTCACATTTGTAGGTGGATCATCAGTGTTAGAGCTAAAATTAGCATGTTTAAAGTGATTTTCATGCTTCCAGGGGCCCAAAACACAAGATTTATGGAATAGTTAAAAGTGCATGAAAATGGCCAATTTACTCACTCTGAGTTCTCAAAAAGGGTTTCTTCACCCCGGGAAGTTAATTAAATACCATTTGGAGGCATTTAATGTTCGAGCAAAAACGGCTGATTTTCGACAAAAGAGATAACACCCCCACATTACGTCATGCTTCAGAAATGTGGAAAATGGTCCGTTTTCAAATGTTTTATTTTTGAACGTCAGTTCACATTTGTAGGTGGATCATCAGTGTTAGAGTTAAAATTAGCATGTTTAAAGTGATTTTCATGCTTCCAGGGGCTCGGGAAGTTGATTAAATACCATTTGGAGGCATTTAATGTTCGAGCAAAAACGGCTGATTTTTGACAAAAGAGATAACACCCCCCCATTACGTCATGCTTCAGAAATGTGGAAAATGGTCCGTTTTCAAATGTTTTATTTTTGAACGTCAGTTCACATTTGTAGGTGGATCATCAGTGTTAGAGCTAAAATTAGCATGTTTAAAGTGATTTTCATGCTTCCAGGGGCTCGGGAAGTGAAATAAATACCATTTGGAGGCATTTAATGTTCGAGCAAAAACGGCTGATTTTCGACAAAAGAGATAACACCCCCCCATTACGTCATGCTTCAGAAATGTGGAAAATGGTCCGTTTTCAAATGTTTTATTTTTGAGCGTCAGTTCACATTTGTAGGTGGATCATCAGTGTTAGAGCTAAAATTAGCATGTTTAAAGTGATTTTCATGCTTCCAGGGGCCCAAAACACAAGATTTATGGAATGGTTAAAAGTGCATGAAAATGGCCAATTTACTCACTCTGAGTTCTCAAAAAGGGTTCCTTCACCCCAGGAAGTGAAATAAATACCATTTGGAGGCATTTAATGTTCGAGCAAAAACGGCTGATTTTCGACAAAAGAGATAACACCCCCCATTACGTCATGCTTCAGAAATGTGGAAAATGGTCCGTTTTCAAATGTTTTATTTTTGAACGTCAGTTCACATTTGTAGGTGGATCATCAGTGTTAGAGCTAAAATTAGCATGTTTAAAGTGATTTTCATGCTTCCAGGGGCTCGGGAAGTTAATTAAATAGCATTTGGAGGCATTTAATGTTCGAGCAAAAACGGCTGATTTTCGACAAAAGAGATAACACCCCCCCATTACGTCATGCTTCAGAAATGTGGAAAATGGTCCGTTTTCAAATGTTTTATTTTTGAACGTCAGTTCACATTTGTAGGTGGATCATCAGTGTTGAGCTAAAATTAGCATGTTTAAAGTGATTTTCATGCTTCCAGGGGCTCGGGAAGTGAAATAAATACCATTTGGAGGCATTTAATGTTCGAGCAAAAACGGCTGATTTTCGACAAAAGAGATAACACCCCCCCATTACGTCATGCTTCAGAAATGTGGAAAATGGTCCGTTTTCAAATGTTTTATTTTTGAACGTCAGTTCACATTTGTAGGTGGATCATCAGTGTTAGAGCTAAAATTAGCATGTTTAAAGTGATTTTCATGCTTCCAGGGGCCCAAAACACAAGATTTATGGAATGGTTAAAAGTGCATGAAAATGGCCAATTTACTCACTCTGAGTTCTCAAAAAGGGTTTCTTCACCCCGGGAAGTGAAATAAATACCATTTGGAGGCATTTAATGTTCGAGCAAAAACGGCTGATTTTCGACAAAAGAGATAACACCCCCCCATTACGTCATGCTTCAGAAATGTGGAAAATGTTCCGTTTTCAAATGTTTTATTTTTGAACGTCAGTTCACATTTGTAGGTGGATCATCAGTGTTAGAGCTAAAATTAGCATGTTTAAAGTGATTTTCATGCTTCCAGGGGCCCAAAACACAAGATTTATGGAATGGTTAAAAGTGCATGAAAATGGCCAATTTACTCACTCTGAGTTCTCAAAAAGGGTTTCTTCACCCCGGGAAGTTAATTAAATACCATTTGGAGGCATTTAATGTTCGAGCAAAAACGGCTGATTTTCGACAAAAGAGATAACACCCCCCCATTACGTCATGCTTCAGAAATGTGGAAAATGGTCCGTTTTCAAATGTTTTATTTTTGAACGTCAGTTCACATTTGTAGGTGGATCATCAGTGTTAGAGCTAAAATTAGCATGTTTAAAGTGATTTTCATGCTTCCAGGGGCTCGGGAAGTGAAATAAATACCATTTGGAGGCATTTAATGTTCGAGCAAAAACGGCTGATTTTCGACAAAAGAGATAACACCCCCCCATTACGTCATGCTTCAGAAATGTGGAAAATGGTCCGTTTTCAAATGTTTTATTTTTGAACGTCAGTTCACATTTGTAGGTGGATCATCAGTGTTAGAGCTAAAATTAGCATGTTTAAAGTGATTTTCATGCTTCCAGGGGCCCAAAACACAAGATTTATGGAATGGTTAAAAGTGCATGAAAATGGCCAATTTACTCACTCTGAGTTCTCAAAAAGGGTTTCTTCACCCCGGGAAGTTAATTAAATACCATTTGGAGGCATTTAATGTTCGAGCAAAAACGGCTGATTTTCGACAAAAGAGATAACACCCCCCCATTACGTCATGCTTCAGAAATGTGGAAAATGGTCCGTTTTCAAATGTTTTATTTTTGAACGTCAGTTCACATTTGTAGGTGGATCATCAGTGTTAGAGCTAAAATTAGCATGTTTAAAGTGATTTTCATGCTTCCAGGGGCTCGGGAAGTGAAATAAATACCATTTGGAGGCATTTAATGTTCGAGCAAAAACGGCTGATTTTCGACAAAAGAGATAACACCCCCCCATTACGTCATGCTTCAGAAATGTGGAAAATGGTCCGTTTTCAAATGTTTTTTTTTGAACGTCAGTTCACATTTGTAGGTGGATCATCAGTGTTAGAGCTAAAATTAGCATGTTTAAAGTGATTTTCATGCTTCCAGGGGCCCAAAACACAAGATTTATGCAATGGTTAAAAGTGCATGAAAATGGCCAATTTACTCACTCTGAGTTCTCAAAAAGGGTTTCTTCACCCCGGGAAGTTAATTAAATACCATTTGGAGGCATTTAATGTTCGAGCAAAAACGGCTGATTTTCGACAAAAGAGATAACACCCCCCCATTACGTCATGCTTCAGAAATGTGGAAAATGGTCCGTTTTCAAATGTTTTATTTTTGAACGTCAGTTCACATTTGTAGGTGGATCATCAGTGTTAGAGCTAAAATTAGCATGTTTAAAGTGATTTTCATGCTTCCAGGGGCTCGGGAAGTTAATTAAATACCATTTGGAGGCATTTAATGTTCGAGCAAAAACGGCTGATTTTCGACAAAAGAGATAACACCCCCCCATTACGTCATGCTTCAGAAATGTGGAAAATGGTCTGTTTTCAAATGTTTTATTTTTGAACGTCAGTTCACATTTGTAGGTGGATCATCAGTGTTAGAGCCAAAATTAGCATGTTTAAAGTGATTTTCATGCTTCCAGGGGCCCAAAACACAAGATTTATGGAATGGTTAAAAGTGCATGAAAATGGCCAATTTACTCACTCTGAGTTCTCAAAAAGGGTTTCTTCACCCCGGGAAGTTAATTAAATACCATTTGGAGGCATTTAATGTTCGAGCAAAAACGGCTGATTTTCGACAAAAGAGATAACACCCCCCCATTACGTCATGCTTCAGAAATGTGGAAAATGGTCCGTTGTCAAATGTTTTATTTTTGAACGTTAGTTCACATTTGTAGGTGGATCATCAGTTTTAGAGCTAAAATTAGCATGTTTAAAGTGATTTTCATGCTTCCAGGGGCTTGGGAAGTTAATTAAATACCATTTGGAGGCATTTAATGTTCGAGCAAAAACGGCTGATTTTCGACAAAAGAGATAACACCCCCCCATTACGTCATGCTTCAGAAATGTGGAAAATGGTCCGTTTGCAAATGTTTTATTTTTGAACGTCAGTTCACATTTGTAGGTGGATCATCAGTGTTAGAGCTAAAATTAGCATGTTTAAAGTGATTTTCATGCTTCCAGGGGCCCAAAACACAAGATTTATGGAATGGTTAAAAGTGCATGAAAATGGCCAATTTACTCACTCTGAGTTCTCAAAAAGGGTTTCTTCACCCCGGGAAGTTAATTAAATACCATTTGGAGGCATTTAATGTTCAAGCAAAAACGGCTGATTTTCGACAAAAGAGATAACACCCCCCCATTACGTCATGCTTCAGAAATGTGGAAAATGGTCCGTTTTCAAATGTTTTATTTTTGAACGTCAGTTCACATTTGTAGGTGGATCATCAGTGTTAGAGCTAAAATTAGCATGTTTAAAGTGATTTTCATGCTTCCAGGGGCTCGGGAAGTTAATTAAATACCATTTGGAGGCATTTAATGTTCGAGCAAAAACGGCTGATTTTCGACAAAAGAGATAACACCCCCCCATTACGTCATGCTTCAGAAATGTGGAAAATGGTCCGTTTTCAAATGTTTTATTTTTTAACGTCAGTTCACATTTGTAGGTGGATCATCAGTGTTAGAGCTAAAATTAGCATGTTTAAAGTGATTTTCATGCTTCCAGGGGCTCGGGAAGTTAATTAAATACCATTTGGAGGCATTTAATGTTCGAGCAAAAACGGCTGATTTTCGACAAAAGAGATAACACCCCCCCATTACGTCATGCTTCAGAAATGTGGAAAATGGTCCGTTTTCAAATGTTTTATTTTTGAACGTCAGTTCACATTTGTAGGTGGATCATCAGTGTTAGAGCTAAAATTAGCATGTTTAAAGTGATTTTCATGCTTCCAGGGGCCCAAAACACAAGATTTATGGAATGGTTAAAAGTGCATGAAAATGGCCAATTTACTCACTCTGAGTTCTCAAAAAGGGTTTCTTCACCCCGGGAAGTTAATTAAATACCATTTGGAGGCATTTAATGTTCGAGCAAAAACGGCTGATTTTCGACAAAAGAGATAACACCCCCCCATTACGTCATGCTTCAGAAATGTGGAAAATGGTCCGTTTTCAAATGTTTTATTTTTGAACGTCAGTTCACATTTGTAGGTGGATCATCAGTGTTAGAGCTAAAATTAGCATGTTTAAAGTGATTTTCATGCTTCCAGGGGCTCGGGAAGTGAAATAAATACCATTTGGAGGCATTTAATGTTCGCGCAAAAACGGCTGATTTTCGACAAAAGAGATAACACCCCCCCATTACGTCATGCTTCAGAAATGTGGAAAATGGTCTGTTTTCAAATGTTTTATTTTTGAAGGTCAGTTCACATTTGTAGGTGGATCATCAGTGTTAGAGCTAAAATTAGCATGTTTAAAGTGATTTTCATGCTTCCAGGGGCTCGGGAAGTGAAATAAATACCATTTGGAGGCATTTAATGTTCGAGCAAAAACGGCTGATTTTCGACAAAAGAGATAACACCCCCCCATTACGTCATGCTTCAGAAATGTGGAAAATGGTCCGTTTTCAAATGTTTTATTTTTGAACGTCAGTTCACATTTGTAGGTGGATCATCAGTGTTAGAGCTAAAATTAGCATGTTTAAAGTGATTTTCATGCTTCCAGGGGCCCAAAACACAAGATTTATGGAATGGTTAAAAGTGCATGAAAATGGCCAATTTACTCACTCTGAGTTCTCAAAAAGGGTTTCTTCACCCCGGGAAGTTAATTAAATACCATTTGGAGGCATTTAATGTTCGAGCAAAAACGGCTGATTTTCGACAAAAGAGATAACACCCCCCCATTACGTCATGCTTCAGAAATGTGGAAAATGGTCCCTTTTCAAATGTTTTATTTTTGAACGTCAGTTCACATTTGTAGGTGGATCATCAGTGTTAGAGCTAAAATTAGCATGTTTAAAGTGATTTTCATGCTTCCAGGGGCTCGGGAAGTTAATTAAATACCATTTGGAGGCATTTAATGTTCGAGCAAAAACGGCTGATTTTCGACAAAAGAGATAACACCCCCCCATTACGTCATGCTTCAGAAATGTGGAAAATGGTCCGTTTTCAAATGTTTTATTTTTGAACGTCAGTTCACATTTGTAGGTGGATCATCAGTGTTAGAGCTAAAATTAGCATGTTTAAAGTGATTTTCATGCTTCCAGGGGCCCAAAACACAAGATTTATGGAATAGTTAAAAGTGCATGAAAATGGCCAATTTACTCACTCTGAGTTCTCAAAAAGGGTTTCTTCACCCCGGGAAGTTAATTAAATACCATTTGGAGGCATTTAATGTTCGAGCAAAAACGGCTGATTTTCGACAAAAGAGATAACACCCCCACATTACGTCATGCTTCAGAAATGTGGAAAATGGTCCGTTTTCAAATGTTTTATTTTTGAACGTCAGTTCACATTTGTAGGTGGATCATCAGTGTTAGAGTTAAAATTAGCATGTTTAAAGTGATTTTCATGCTTCCAGGGGCTCGGGAAGTTGATTAAATACCATTTGGAGGCATTTAATGTTCGAGCAAAAACGGCTGATTTTTGACAAAAGAGATAACACCCCCCCATTACGTCATGCTTCAGAAATGTGGAAAATGGTCCGTTTTCAAATGTTTTATTTTTGAACGTCAGTTCACATTTGTAGGTGGATCATCAGTGTTAGAGCTAAAATTAGCATGTTTAAAGTGATTTTCATGCTTCCAGGGGCTCGGGAAGTGAAATAAATACCATTTGGAGGCATTTAATGTTCGAGCAAAAACGGCTGATTTTCGACAAAAGAGATAACACCCCCCCATTACGTCATGCTTCAGAAATGTGGAAAATGGTCCGTTTTCAAATGTTTTATTTTTGAGCGTCAGTTCACATTTGTAGGTGGATCATCAGTGTTAGAGCTAAAATTAGCATGTTTAAAGTGATTTTCATGCTTCCAGGGGCCCAAAACACAAGATTTATGGAATGGTTAAAAGTGCATGAAAATGGCCAATTTACTCACTCTGAGTTCTCAAAAAGGGTTCCTTCACCCCAGGAAGTGAAATAAATACCATTTGGAGGCATTTAATGTTCGAGCAAAAACGGCTGATTTTCGACAAAAGAGATAACACCCCCCATTACGTCATGCTTCAGAAATGTGGAAAATGGTCCGTTTTCAAATGTTTTATTTTTGAACGTCAGTTCACATTTGTAGGTGGATCATCAGTGTTAGAGCTAAAATTAGCATGTTTAAAGTGATTTTCATGCTTCCAGGGGCTCGGGAAGTTAATTAAATAGCATTTGGAGGCATTTAATGTTCGAGCAAAAACGGCTGATTTTCGACAAAAGAGATAACACCCCCCCATTACGTCATGCTTCAGAAATGTGGAAAATGGTCCGTTTTCAAATGTTTTATTTTTGAACGTCAGTTCACATTTGTAGGTGGATCATCAGTGTTGAGCTAAAATTAGCATGTTTAAAGTGATTTTCATGCTTCCAGGGGCTCGGGAAGTGAAATAAATACCATTTGGAGGCATTTAATGTTCGAGCAAAAACGGCTGATTTTCGACAAAAGAGATAACACCCCCCCATTACGTCATGCTTCAGAAATGTGGAAAATGGTCCGTTTTCAAATGTTTTATTTTTGAACGTCAGTTCACATTTGTAGGTGGATCATCAGTGTTAGAGCTAAAATTAGCATGTTTAAAGTGATTTTCATGCTTCCAGGGGCCCAAAACACAAGATTTATGGAATGGTTAAAAGTGCATGAAAATGGCCAATTTACTCACTCTGAGTTCTCAAAAAGGGTTTCTTCACCCCGGGAAGTGAAATAAATACCATTTGGAGGCATTTAATGTTCGAGCAAAAACGGCTGATTTTCGACAAAAGAGATAACACCCCCCCATTACGTCATGCTTCAGAAATGTGGAAAATGTTCCGTTTTCAAATGTTTTATTTTTGAACGTCAGTTCACATTTGTAGGTGGATCATCAGTGTTAGAGCTAAAATTAGCATGTTTAAAGTGATTTTCATGCTTCCAGGGGCCCAAAACACAAGATTTATGGAATGGTTAAAAGTGCATGAAAATGGCCAATTTACTCACTCTGAGTTCTCAAAAAGGGTTTCTTCACCCCGGGAAGTTAATTAAATACCATTTGGAGGCATTTAATGTTCGAGCAAAAACGGCTGATTTTCGACAAAAGAGATAACACCCCCCCATTACGTCATGCTTCAGAAATGTGGAAAATGGTCAGTTTTCAAATGTTTTATTTTTGAACGTCAGTTCACATTTGTAGGTGGATCATCAGTGTTAGAGCTAAAATTAGCATGTTTAAAGTGATTTTCATGCTTCCAGGGGCTCGGGAAGTGAAATAAATACCATTTGGAGGCATTTAATGTTCGAGCAAAAACGGCTGATTTTCGACAAAAGAGATAACACCCCCCCATTACGTCATGCTTCAGAAATGTGGAAAATGGTCCGTTTTCAAATGTTTTATTTTTGAACGTCAGTTCACATTTGTAGGTGGATCATCAGTGTTAGAGCTAAAATTAGCATGTTTAAAGTGATTTTCATGCTTCCAGGGGCCCAAAACACAAGATTTATGGAATGGTTAAAAGTGCATGAAAATGGCCAATTTACTCACTCTGAGTTCTCAAAAAGGGTTTCTTCACCCCGGGAAGTTAATTAAATACCATTTGGAGGCATTTAATGTTCGAGCAAAAACGGCTGATTTTCGACAAAAGAGATAACACCCCCCCATTACGTCATGCTTCAGAAATGTGGAAAATGGTCCGTTTTCAAATGTTTTATTTTTGAACGTCAGTTCACATTTGTAGGTGGATCATCAGTGTTAGAGCTAAAATTAGCATGTTTAAAGTGATTTTCATGCTTCCAGGGGCTCGGGAAGTGAAATAAATACCATTTGGAGGCATTTAATGTTCGAGCAAAAACGGCTGATTTTCGACAAAAGAGATAACACCCCCCCATTACGTCATGCTTCAGAAATGTGGAAAATGGTCCGTTTTCAAATGTTTTTTTTTGAACGTCAGTTCACATTTGTAGGTGGATCATCAGTGTTAGAGCTAAAATTAGCATGTTTAAAGTGATTTTCATGCTTCCAGGGGCCCAAAACACAAGATTTATGCAATGGTTAAAAGTGCATGAAAATGGCCAATTTACTCACTCTGAGTTCTCAAAAAGGGTTTCTTCACCCCGGGAAGTTAATTAAATACCATTTGGAGGCATTTAATGTTCGAGCAAAAACGGCTGATTTTCGACAAAAGAGATAACACCCCCCCATTACGTCATGCTTCAGAAATGTGGAAAATGGTCCGTTTTCAAATGTTTTATTTTTGAACGTCAGTTCACATTTGTAGGTGGATCATCAGTGTTAGAGCTAAAATTAGCATGTTTAAAGTGATTTTCATGCTTCCAGGGGCTCGGGAAGTTAATTAAATACCATTTGGAGGCATTTAATGTTCGAGCAAAAACGGCTGATTTTCGACAAAAGAGATAACACCCCCCCATTACGTCATGCTTCAGAAATGTGGAAAATGGTCTGTTTTCAAATGTTTTATTTTTGAACGTCAGTTCACATTTGTAGGTGGATCATCAGTGTTAGAGCCAAAATTAGCATGTTTAAAGTGATTTTCATGCTTCCAGGGGCCCAAAACACAAGATTTATGGAATGGTTAAAAGTGCATGAAAATGGCCAATTTACTCACTCTGAGTTCTCAAAAAGGGTTTCTTCACCCCGGGAAGTTAATTAAATACCATTTGGAGGCATTTAATGTTCGAGCAAAAACGGCTGATTTTCGACAAAAGAGATAACACCCCCCCATTACGTCATGCTTCAGAAATGTGGAAAATGGTCCGTTGTCAAATGTTTTATTTTTGAACGTTAGTTCACATTTGTAGGTGGATCATCAGTTTTAGAGCTAAAATTAGCATGTTTAAAGTGATTTTCATGCTTCCAGGGGCTTGGGAAGTTAATTAAATACCATTTGGAGGCATTTAATGTTCGAGCAAAAACGGCTGATTTTCGACAAAAGAGATAACACCCCCCCATTACGTCATGCTTCAGAAATGTGGAAAATGGTCCGTTTGCAAATGTTTTATTTTTGAACGTCAGTTCACATTTGTAGGTGGATCATCAGTGTTAGAGCTAAAATTAGCATGTTTAAAGTGATTTTCATGCTTCCAGGGGCCCAAAACACAAGATTTATGGAATGGTTAAAAGTGCATGAAAATGGCCAATTTACTCACTCTGAGTTCTCAAAAAGGGTTTCTTCACCCCGGGAAGTTAATTAAATACCATTTGGAGGCATTTAATGTTCAAGCAAAAACGGCTGATTTTCGACAAAAGAGATAACACCCCCCCATTACGTCATGCTTCAGAAATGTGGAAAATGGTCCGTTTTCAAATGTTTTATTTTTGAACGTCAGTTCACATTTGTAGGTGGATCATCAGTGTTAGAGCTAAAATTAGCATGTTTAAAGTGATTTTCATGCTTCCAGGGGCTCGGGAAGTTAATTAAATACCATTTGGAGGCATTTAATGTTCGAGCAAAAACGGCTGATTTTCGACAAAAGAGATAACACCCCCCCATTACGTCATGCTTCAGAAATGTGGAAAATGGTCCGTTTTCAAATGTTTTATTTTTGAACGTCAGTTCACATTTGTAGGTGGATCATCAGTGTTAGAGCTAAAATTAGCATGTTTAAAGTGATTTTCATGCTTCCAGGGGCCCAAAACACAAGATTAATGGAATGGTTAAAAGTGCATGAAAATGGCCAATTTACTCACTCTGAGTTCTCAAAAAGGGTTTCTTCACCCCGGGAAGTGAAATAAATACCATTTGGAGGCATTTAATGTTTGAGCAAAAACGGCTGATTTTCGACAAAAGAGATAACACCCCCCCATTACGTCATGCTTCAGAAATGTGGAAAATGGTCCGTTTTCAAATGTTTTATTTTTGAACGTCAGTTCACATTTGTAGGTGGATCATCAGTGTTAGAGCTAAAATTAGCATGTTTAAAGTGATTTTCATGCTTCCAGGGGCTCGGGAAGTTAATTAAATACCATTTGGAGGCATTTAATGTTCGAGCAAAAACGGCTGATTTTCGACAAAAGAGATAACACCCCCCCATTACGTCATGCTTCAGAAATGTGGAAAATGGTCCGTTTTCAAATGTTTTATTTTTGAACGTCAGTTCACATTTGTAGGTGGATCATCAGTGTTAGAGCTAAAATTAGCATGTTTAAAGTGATTTTCATGCTTCCAGGGGCTCGGGAAGTTAATTAAATACCATTTGGAGGCATTTAATGTTCGAGCAAAAACGGCTGATTTTCGACAAAAGAGATAACACCCCCCCATTACGTCATGCTTCAGAAATGTGGAAAATGGTCCGTTTTCAAATGTTTTATTTTTGAACGTCAGTTCACATTTGTAGGTGGATCATCAGTGTTAGAGCTAAAATTAGCATGTTTAAAGTGATTTTCATGCTTCCAGGGGCTCGGGAAGTGAAATAAATACCATTTGGAGGCATTTAATGTTCGAGCAAAAACGGCTGATTTTCGACAAAAGAGATAACACCCCCCCATTACGTCATGCTTCAGAAATGTGGAAAATGGTCCGTTTTCAAATGTTTTATTTTTGAACGTCAGTTCACATTTGTAGGTGGATCATCAGTGTTAGAGCTAAAATTAGCATGTTTAAAGTGATTTTCATGCTTCCAGGGGCTCGGGAAGTTAATTAAATACCATTTGGAGGCATTTAATGTTCGAGCAAAAACGGCTGATTTTCGACAAAAGAGATAACACCCCCCCATTACGTCATGCTTCAGAAATGTGGAAAATGGTCCGTTTTCAAATGTTTTATTTTTGAACGTCAGTTCACATTTGTAGGTGGATCATCAGTGTTAGAGCTAAAATTAGCATGTTTAAAGTGATTTTCATGCTTCCAGGGGCCCAAAACACAAGATTTATGGAATGGTTAAAAGTGCATGAAAATGGCCAATTTACTCACTCTGAGTTCCCAAAAAGGGTTTCTTCACCCCGGGAAGTTAATTAAATACCATTTGGAGGCATTTAATGTTCGAGCAAAAACGGCTGATTTTCGACAAAAGAGATAACACCCCCCCATTACGTCATGCTTCAGAAATGTGGAAAATGGTCCGTTTTCAAATGTTTTATTTTTGAACGTCAGTTCACATTTGTAGGTGGATCATCAGTGTTAGAGCTAAAATTAGCATGTTTAAAGTGATTTTCATGCTTCCAGGGGCTCGGGAAGTTAATTAAATACCATTTGGAGGCATTTAATGTTCGAGCAAAAATGGCTGATTTTCGACAAAAGAGATAACACCCCCCCATTACGTCATTCTTCAGAAATGTGGAAAATGGTCCGTTTTCAAATGTTTTATTTTTGAACGTCAGTTCACATTTGTAGGTGGATCATCAGTGTTAGAGCTAAAATTAGCATGTTTAAAGTGATTTTCATGCTTCCAGGGGCCCAAAACACAAGATTTATGGAATGGTTAAAAGTGCATGAAAATGGCCAATTTACTCACTCTGAGTTCTCAAAAAGGGTTTCTTCACCCCGGGAAGTTAATTAAATACCATTTGGAGGCATTTAATGTTCGAGCAAAAACGGCTGATTTTCGACAAAAGAGATAACACCCCCCCATTACGTCATGCTTCAGAAATGTGGAAAATGGTCCGTTTTCAAATGTTTTATTTTTGAACGTCAGTTCACATTTGTAGGTGGATCATCAGTGTTAGAGCTAAAATTAGCATGTTTAAAGTGATTTTCATGCTTCCAGGGGCTCGGGAAGTTAATTAAATACCATTTGGAGGCATTTAATGTTCGAGCAAAAACGGCTGATTTTCGACAAAAGAGATAACACCCCCCCATTACGTCATGCTTCAGAAATGTGGAAAATGGTCCGTTTTCAAATGTTTTATTTTTGAACGTCAGTTCACATTTGTAGGTGGATCATCAGTGTTAGAGCTAAAATTAGCATGTTTAAAGTGATTTTCATGCTTCCAGGGGCCCAAAACACAAGATTTATGGAATGGTTAAAAGTGCATGAAAATGGCCAATTTACTCACTCTGAGTTCTCAAAAAGGGTTTCTTCACCCCGGGAAGTTAATTAAATACCATTTGGAGGCATTTAATGTTCGAGCAAAAACGGCTGATTTTCGACAAAAGAGATAACACCCCCCCATTACGTCATGCTTCAGAAATGTGGAAAATGGTCCGTTTTCAAATGTTTTATTTTTGAACGTCAGTTCACATTTGTAGGTGGATCATCAGTGTTAGAGCTAAAATTAGCATGTTTAAAGTGATTTTCATGCTTCCAGGGGCTCGGGAAGTTAATTAAATACCATTTGGAGGCATTTAATGTTCGAGCAAAAACGGCAGATTTTCGACAAAAGAGATAACACCCCCCCATTACGTCATGCTTCAGAAATGTGGAAAATGGTCCGTTTTCAAATGTTTTATTTTTGAACGTCAGTTCACATTTGTAGGTGGATCATCAGTGTTAGAGCTAAAATTAGCATGTTTAAAGTGATTTTCATGCTTCCAGGGGCTCGGGAAGTTAATTAAATACCATTTGGAGGCATTTAATGTTCGAGCAAAAACGGCTGATTTTCGACAAAAGAGATAACACCCCCCCATTAAGTCATGCTTCAGAAATGTGGAAAATGGTCCGTTTTCAAATGTTTTATTTTTGAACGTCAGTTCACATTTGTAGGTGGATCATCAGTGTTAGAGCTAAAATTAGCATGTTTAAAGTGATTTTCATGCTTCCAGGGGCCCAAAACACAAGATTTATGGAATGGTTAAAAGTGCATGAAAATGGCCAATTTACTCACTCTGAGTTCTCAAAAAGGGTTTCTTCACCCCGGGAAGTTAATTAAATACCATTTGGAGGCATTTAATGTTCGAGCAAAAACGGCTGATTTTCGACAAAAGAGATAACACCCCCCATTACGTCATGCTTCAGAAATGTGGAAAATGGTCCGTTTTCAAATGTTTTATTTTTGAACGTCAGTTCACATTTGTAGGTGGATCATCAGTGTTAGAGCTAAAATTAGCATGTTTAAAGTGATTTTCATGCTTCCAGGGGCTCGGGAAGTGAAATAAATACCATTTGGAGGCATTTAATGTTCGCGCAAAAACGGCTGATTTTCGACAAAAGAGATAACACCCCCCCATTACGTCATGCTTCAGAAATGTGGAAAATGGTCTGTTTTCAAATGTTTTATTTTTGAACGTCAGTTCACATTTGTAGGTGGATCATCAGTGTTAGAGCTAAAATTAGCATGTTTAAAGTGATTTTCATGCTTCCAGGGGCTCGGGAAGTGAAATAAATACCATTTGGAGGCATTTGATGTTCGAGCAAAAACGGCTGATTTTCGACAAAAGAGATAACACCCCCCCATTACGTCATGCTTCAGAAATGTGGAAAATGGTCCGTTTTCAAATGTTTTATTTTTGAACGTCAGTTCACATTTGTAGGTGGATCATCAGTGTTAGAGCTAAAATTAGCATGTTTAAAGTGATTTTCATGCTTCCAGGGGCCCAAAACACAAGATTTATGGAATGGTTAAAAGTGCATGAAAATGGCCAATTTACTCACTCTGAGTTCTCAAAAAGGGTTTCTTCACCCCGGGAAGTTAATTAAATACCATTTGGAGGCATTTAATGTTCGAGCAAAAACGGCTGATTTTCGACAAAAGAGATAACACCCCCCCCATTACGTCATGCTTCAGAAATGTGGAAAATGGTCCGTTTTCAAATGTTTTATTTTTGAACGTCAGTTCACATTTGTAGGTGGATCATCAGTGTTAGAGCTAAAATTAGCATGTTTAAAGTGATTTTCATGCTTCCAGGGGCTCGGGAAGTTAATTAAATATCATTTGGAGGCATTTAATGTTCGAGCAAAAACGGCTGATTTTCGACAAAAGAGATAACACCCCCCCATTACGTCATGCTTCAGAAATGTGGAAAATGGTCCGTTTTCAAATGTTTTATTTTTGAACGTCAGTTCACATTTGTAGGTGGATCATCAGTGTTAGAGCTAAAATTAGCATGTTTAAAGTGATTTTCATGCTTCCATGGGCCCAAAACACAAGATTTATGGAATAGTAAAAAGTGCATGAAAATGGCCAATTTACTCACTCTGAGTTCTCAAAAAGGGTTTCTTCACCCCGGGAAGTTCATTAAATACCATTTGGAGGCATTTAATGTTCGAGCAAAAACAGCTGATTTTCGACAAAAGAGATAACACCCCCCCATTACGTCATGCTTCAGAAATGTGGAAAATGGTCCGTTTTCAAATGTTTTATTTTTGAACGTCAGTTCACATTTGTAGGTGGATCATCAGTGTTAGAGCTAAAATTAGCATGTTTAAAGTGATTTTCATGCTTCCAGGGGCTCGGGAAGTTAATTAAATACCATTTGGAGGCATTTAATGTTCGAGCAAAAACGGCTGATTTTCGACAAAAGAGATAACACCCCCCCATTACGTCATGCTTCAGAAATGTGGAAAATGGTCCGTTTTCAAATGTTTTATTTTTGAACGTCAGTTCACATTTGTAGGTGGATCATCAGTGTTAGAGCTAAAATTAGCATGTTTAAAGTGATTTTCATGCTTCCAGGGGCCCAAAACACAAGATTTATGGAATGGTTAAAAGTGCATGAAAATGCCAATTTACTCACTCTGAGTTCTCAAAAAGGGTTTCTTCACCCCGGGAAGTGAAATAAATACCATTTGGAGGCATTTAATGTTCGAGCAAAAACGGCTGATTTTCGACAAAAGAGATAACACCCCCCCATTACGTCATGCTTTAGAAATGTGGAAAATGGTCCGTTTTCAAATGTTTTATTTTTGAACGTCAGTTCACATTTGTAGGTGGATCATCAGTGTTAGAGCTAAAATTAGCATGTTTAAAGTGATTTTCATGCTTCCAGGGGCTCGGGAAGTTAATTAAATACCATTTGGAGGCATTTAATGTTCGAGCAAAAACGGCTGATTTTCGACAAAAGAGATAACACCCCCCCATTACGTCATGCTTCAGAAATGTGGAAAATGGTCCGTTTTCAAATGTTTTATTTTTGAACGTCAGTTCACATTTGTAGGTGGATCATCAGTGTTAGAGCTAAAATTAGCATGTTTAAAGTGATTTTCATGCTTCCAGGGGCTCGGGAAGTTAATAAAATACCATTTGGAGGCATTTAATGTTCGAGCAAAAACGGCTGATTTTCGACAAAAGAGATAACACCCCCCCGTTACGTCATGCTTCAGAAATGTGGAAAATGGTCCATTTTCAAATGTTTTATTTTTGAACGTGAGTTCACATTTGTAGGTGGATCATCAGTGTTAGAGCTAAAATTAGCATGTTTAAAGTGATTTTCATGCTTCCAGGGGCTCGGGAAGTTAATTAAATACCATTTGGAGGCATTTAATGTTCGAGCAAAAACGGCTGATTTTCGACAAAAGAGATAACACCCCCCCATTACGTCATGCTTCAGAAATGTGGAAAATGGTCTGTTTTCAAATGTTTTATTTTTGAACGTCAGTTCACATTTGTAGGTGGATCATCAGTGTAAGAGCTAAAATTAGCATGTTTAAAGTGATTTTCATGCTTCCAGGGGCTCGGGAAGTGAAATAAATACCATTTGGAGGCATTTGATGTTCGAGCAAAAACGGCTGATTTTCGACAAAAGAGATAACACCCCCCCATTACGTCATGCTTCAGAAATGTGGAAAATGGTCCGTTTTCAAATGTTTTATTTTTGAACGTCAGTTCACATTTGTAGGTGGATCATCAGTGTTAGAGCTAAAATTAGCATGTTTAAAGTGATTTTCATGCTTCCAGGGGCCCAAAACACAAGATTTATGGAATGGTTAAAAGTGCATGAAAATGGCCAATTTACTCACTCTGAGTTCTCAAAAAGGGTTTCTTCACCCCGGGAAGTTAATTAAATACCATTTGGAGGCATTTAATGTTCGAGCAAAAACGGCTGATTTTCGACAAAAGAGATAACACCCCCCCCATTACGTCATGCTTCAGAAATGTGGAAAATGGTCCGTTTTCAAATGTTTTATTTTTGAACGTCAGTTCACATTTGTAGGTGGATCATCAGTGTTAGAGCTAAAATTAGCATGTTTAAAGTGATTTTCATGCTTCCAGGGGCTCGGGAAGTTAATTAAATACCATTTGGAGGCATTTAATGTTCGAGCAAAAACGGCTGATTTTCGACAAAAGAGATAACACCCCCCCATTACGTCATGCTTCAGAAATGTGGAAAATGGTCCGTTTTCAAATGTTTTATTTTTGAACGTCAGTTCACATTTGTAGGTGGATCATCAGTGTTAGAGCTAAAATTAGCATGTTTAAAGTGATTTTCATGCTTCCATGGGCCCAAAACACAAGATTTATGGAATAGTAAAAAGTGCATGAAAATGGCCAATTTACTCACTCTGAGTTCTCAAAAAGGGTTTCTTCACCCCGGGAAGTTAATTAAATACCATTTGGAGGCATTTAATGTTCGAGCAAAAACAGCTGATTTTCGACAAAAGAGATAACACCCCCCCATTACGTCATGCTTCAGAAATGTGGAAAATGGTCCGTTTTCAAATGTTTTATTTTTGAACGTCAGTTCACATTTGTAGGTGGATCATCAGTGTTAGAGCTAAAATTAGCATGTTTAAAGTGATTTTCATGCTTCCAGGGGCTCGGGAAGTTAATTAAATACCATTTGGAGGCATTTAATGTTCGAGCAAAAACGGCTGATTTTAGACAAAAGAGATAACACCCCCCCATTACGTCATGCTTCAGAAATGTGGAAAATGGTCCGTTTTCAAATGTTTTATTTTTGAACGTCAGTTCACATTTGTAGGTGGATCATCAGTGTTAGAGCTAAAATTAGCATGTTTAAAGTGATTTTCATGCTTCCAGGGGCCCAAAACACAAGATTTATGGAATGGTTAAAAGTGCATGAAAATGGCCAATTTACTCACTCTGAGTTCTCAAAAAGGGTTTCTTCACCCCGGGAAGTGAAATAAATACCATTTGGAGGCATTTAATGTTCGAGCAAAAACGGCTGATTTTCGACAAAAGAGATAACACCCCCCCATTACGTCATGCTTTAGAAATGTGGAAAATGGTCCGTTTTCAAATGTTTTATTTTTGAACGTCAGTTCACATTTGTAGGTGGATCATCAGTGTTAGAGCTAAAATTAGCATGTTTAAAGTGATTTTCATGCTTCCAGGGGCTCGGGAAGTTAATTAAATACCATTTGGAGGCATTTAATGTTCGAGCAAAAACGGCTGATTTTCGACAAAAGAGATAACACCCCCCCATTACGTCATGCTTCAGAAATGTGGAAAATGGTCCGTTTTCAAATGTTTTATTTTTGAACGTCAGTTCACATTTGTAGGTGGATCATCAGTGTTAGAGCTAAAATTAGCATGTTTAAAGTGATTTTCATGCTTCCAGGGGCTCGGGAAGTTAATAAAATACCATTTGGAGGCATTTAATGTTCGAGCAAAAACGGCTGATTTTCGACAAAAGAGATAACACCCCCCCATTACGTCATGCTTCAGAAATGTGGAAAATGGTCCATTTTCAAATGTTTTATTTTTGAACGTGAGTTCACATTTGTAGGTGGATCATCAGTGTTAGAGCTAAAATTAGCATGTTTAAAGTGATTTTCATGCTTCCAGGGGCTCGGGAAGTTAATTAAATACCATTTGGAGGCATTTAATGTTCGAGCAAAAACGGCTGATTTTCGACAAAAGAGATAACACCCCCCCATTACGTCATTCTTCAGAAATGTGGAAAATGGTCCGTTTTCAAATGTTTTATTTTTGAACGTCAGTTCACATTTGTAGGTGGATCATCAGTGTTAGAGCTAAAATTAGCATGTTTAAAGTGATTTTCATGCTTCTAGGGGCCCAAAACACAAGATTTATGGAACGGTTAAAAGTGCATGAAAATGGCCAACTTACTCACTCTGAGTTCTCAAAAAGGGTTTCTTCACCCCGGGAAGTTAATTAAATACCATTTGGAGGCATTTAATGTTCGAGCAAAAACGGCTGATTTTCGACAAAAGAGATAACACCCCCCCATTACGTCATGCTTCAGAAATGTGGAAAATGGTCCGTTTTCAAATGTTTTATTTTTGAACGTCAGTTCACATTTGTAGGTGGATCATCAGTGTTAGAGCTAAAATTAGCATGTTTAAAGTGATTTTCATGCTTCCAGGGGCTCGGGAAGTTAATTAAATACCATTTGGAGGCATTTAATGTTCGAGCAAAAACGGCTGATTTTCGACAAAAGAGATAACACCCCCCCATTACGTCATGCTTCAGAAATGTGGAAAATGGTCCGTTTTCAAATGTTTTATTTTTGAACGTCAGTTCACATTTGTAGGTGGATCATCAGTATTAGAGCTAAAATTAGCATGTTTAAAGTGATTTTCATGCTTCCAGGGGCCCAAAACACAAGATTTATGGAATGGTTAAAAGTGCATGAAAATGGCCAATTTACTCACTCTGAGTTCTCAAAAAGGGTTTCTTCACCCCGGGAAGTTAATTAAATACCATTTGGAGGCATTTAATGTTCGAGCAAAAACGGCTGATTTTCGACAAAAGAGATAACACCCCCCCATTACGTCATGCTTCAGAAATGTGGAAAATGGTCCGTTTTCAAATGTTTTATTTTTGAACGTCAGTTCACATTTGTAGGTGGATCATCAGTGTTAGAGCTAAAATTAGCATGTTTAAAGTGATTTTCATGCTTCCAGGGGCTCGGGAAGTTAATTAAATACCATTTGGAGGCATTTAATGTTCGAGCAAAAACGGCCGATTTTCGACAAAAGAAATAACACCCCCCCATTACGTCATGCTTCAGAAATGTGGAAAATGGTCCGTTTTCAAATGTTTTATTTTTGAACGTCAGTTCACATTTGTAGGTGGATCATCAGTGTTAGAGCTAAAATTAGCATGTTTAAAGTGATTTTCATGCTTCCAGGGGCTCGGGAAGTGAAATAAATACCATTTGGAGGCATTTAATGTTCGAGCAAAAACGGCTGATTTTCGACAAAAGAGATAACACCCCCCCATTACGTCATGCTTCAGAAATGTGGAAAATGGTCCGTTTTCAAATGTTTTATTTTTGAACGTCAGTTCACATTTGTAGGTGGATCATCAGTGTTAGAGCTAAAATTAGCATGTTAAAAGTGATTTTCATGCTTCCAGGGGCTCGGGAAGTGAAATAAATACCATTTGGAGGCATTTAATGTTCGAGCAAAAACGGCTGATTTTCGACAAAAGAGATAACACCCCCCCATTACGTCATGCTTCAGAAATGTGGAAAATGGTCCGATTTCAAATGTTTTATTTTTGAACGTCAGTTCACATTTGTAGGTGGATCATCAGTGTTAGAGCTAAAATTAGCATGTTTAAAGTGATTTTCATGCTTCCAGGGGCTCGGGAAGTTAATTAAATACCATTTGGAGGCATTTAATGTTCGAGCAAAAACGGCTGATTTTCGACAAAAGAGATAACACCCCCCCATTACGTCATGCTTCAGAAATGTGGAAAATGGTCCGTTTTCAAATGTTTTATTTTTGAACGTCAGTTCACATTTGTAGGTGGATCATCAGTGTTAGAGCTAAAATTAGCATGTTTAAAGTGATTTTCATGCTTCCAGGGGCTCGGGAAGTGAAATAAATACCATTTGGAGGCATTTAATGTTCGAGCAAAAACGGCTGATTTTCGACAAAAGAGATAACACCCCCCCATTACGTCATGCTTCAGAAATGTGGAAAATGGTCCGTTTTCAAATGTTTTATTTTTGAACGTCAGTTCACATTTGTAGGTGGATCATCAGTGTTAGAGCTAAAATTTGCATGTTTAAAGTGATTTTCATGCTTCCAGGGGCTCGGGAAGTTAATTAAATACCATTTGGAGGCATTTAATGTTCGAGCAAAAACGGCTGCTTTTCGACAAAAGAGATAACACCCCCCCATTACGTCATGCTTCAGAAATGTGGAAAATGGTCCGTTTTCAAATGTTTTATTTTTTAACGTCAGTTCACATTTGTAGGTGGATCATCAGTGTTAGAGCTAAAATTAGCATGTTTAAAGTGATTTTCATGCTTCCAGGGGCTCGGGAAGTTAATTAAATACCATTTGGAGGCATTTAATGTTCGAGCAAAAACGGCTGATTTTCGACAAAAGAGATAACACCCCCCCATTACGTCATGCTTCAGAAATGTGGAAAATGGTCCGTTTTCAAATGTTTTATTTTTGAACGTCAGTTCACATTTGTAGGTGGATCATCAGTGTTAGAGCTAAAATTAGCATGTTTAAAGTGATTTTCATGCTTCCAGGGGCCCAAAACACAAGATTTATGGAATGGTTAAAAGTGCATGAAAATGGCCAATTTACTCACTCTGAGTTCTCAAAAAGGGTTTCTTCACCCCGGGAAGTTAATTAAATACCATTTGGAGGCATTTAATGTTCGAGCAAAAACGGCTGATTTTCGACAAAAGAGATAACACCCCCCCATTACGTCATGCTTCAGAAATGTGGAAAATGGTCCGTTTTCAAATGTTTTATTTTTGAACGTCAGTTCACATTTGTAGGTGGATCATCAGTGTTAGAGCTAAAATTAGCATGTTTAAAGTGATTTTCATGCTTCCAGGGGCTCGGGAAGTGAAATAAATACCATTTGGAGGCATTTAATGTTCGCGCAAAAACGGCTGATTTTCGACAAAAGAGATAACACCCCCCCATTACGTCATGCTTCAGAAATGTGGAAAATGGTCTGTTTTCAAATGTTTTATTTTTGAAGGTCAGTTCACATTTGTAGGTGGATCATCAGTGTTAGAGCTAAAATTAGCATGTTTAAAGTGATTTTCATGCTTCCAGGGGCTCGGGAAGTGAAATAAATACCATTTGGAGGCATTTAATGTTCGAGCAAAAACGGCTGATTTTCGACAAAAGAGATAACACCCCCCCATTACGTCATGCTTCAGAAATGTGGAAAATGGTCCGTTTTCAAATGTTTTATTTTTGAACGTCAGTTCACATTTGTAGGTGGATCATCAGTGTTAGAGCTAAAATTAGCATGTTTAAAGTGATTTTCATGCTTCCAGGGGCCCAAAACACAAGATTTATGGAATGGTTAAAAGTGCATGAAAATGGCCAATTTACTCACTCTGAGTTCTCAAAAAGGGTTTCTTCACCCCGGGAAGTTAATTAAATACCATTTGGAGGCATTTAATGTTCGAGCAAAAACGGCTGATTTTCGACAAAAGAGATAACACCCCCCCATTACGTCATGCTTCAGAAATGTGGAAAATGGTCCCTTTTCAAATGTTTTATTTTTGAACGTCAGTTCACATTTGTAGGTGGATCATCAGTGTTAGAGCTAAAATTAGCATGTTTAAAGTGATTTTCATGCTTCCAGGGGCTCGGGAAGTTAATTAAATACCATTTGGAGGCATTTAATGTTCGAGCAAAAACGGCTGATTTTCGACAAAAGAGATAACACCCCCCCATTACGTCATGCTTCAGAAATGTGGAAAATGGTCCGTTTTCAAATGTTTTATTTTTGAACGTCAGTTCACATTTGTAGGTGGATCATCAGTGTTAGAGCTAAAATTAGCATGTTTAAAGTGATTTTCATGCTTCCAGGGGCCCAAAACACAAGATTTATGGAATAGTTAAAAGTGCATGAAAATGGCCAATTTACTCACTCTGAGTTCTCAAAAAGGGTTTCTTCACCCCGGGAAGTTAATTAAATACCATTTGGAGGCATTTAATGTTCGAGCAAAAACGGCTGATTTTCGACAAAAGAGATAACACCCCCCCATTACGTCATGCTTCAGAAATGTGGAAAATGGTCCGTTTTCAAATGTTTTATTTTTGAACGTCAGTTCACATTTGTAGGTGGATCATCAGTGTTAGAGTTAAAATTAGCATGTTTAAAGTGATTTTCATGCTTCCAGGGGCTCGGGAAGTTGATTAAATACCATTTGGAGGCATTTAATGTTCGAGCAAAAACGGCTGATTTTTGACAAAAGAGATAACACCCCCCCATTACGTCATGCTTCAGAAATGTGGAAAATGGTCCGTTTTCAAATGTTTTATTTTTGAACGTCAGTTCACATTTGTAGGTGGATCATCAGTGTTAGAGCTAAAATTAGCATGTTTAAAGTGATTTTCATGCTTCCAGGGGCTCGGGAAGTGAAATAAATACCATTTGGAGGCATTTAATGTTCGAGCAAAAACGGCTGATTTTCGACAAAAGAGATAACACCCCCCCATTACGTCATGCTTCAGAAATGTGGAAAATGGTCCGTTTTCAAATGTTTTATTTTTGAGCGTCAGTTCACATTTGTAGGTGGATCATCAGTGTTAGAGCTAAAATTAGCATGTTTAAAGTGATTTTCATGCTTCCAGGGGCCCAAAACACAAGATTTATGGAATGGTTAAAAGTGCATGAAAATGGCCAATTTACTCACTCTGAGTTCTCAAAAAGGGTTTCTTCACCCCAGGAAGTGAAATAAATACCATTTGGAGGCATTTAATGTTCGAGCAAAAACGGCTGATTTTCGACAAAAGAGATAACACCCCCCCATTACGTCATGCTTCAGAAATGTGGAAAATGGTCCGTTTTCAAATGTTTTATTTTTGAACGTCAGTTCACATTTGTAGGTGGATCATCAGTGTTAGAGCTAAAATTAGCATGTTTAAAGTGATTTTCATGCTTCCAGGGGCTCGGGAAGTTAATTAAATAGCATTTGGAGGCATTTAATGTTCGAGCAAAAACGGCTGATTTTCGACAAAAGAGATAACACCCCCCCATTACGTCATGCTTCAGAAATGTGGAAAATGGTCCGTTTTCAAATGTTTTATTTTTGAACGTCAGTTCACATTTGTAGGTGGATCATCAGTGTTGAGCTAAAATTAGCATGTTTAAAGTGATTTTCATGCTTCCAGGGGCTCGGGAAGTGAAATAAATACCATTTGGAGGCATTTAATGTTCGAGCAAAAACGGCTGATTTTCGACAAAAGAGATAACACCCCCCCATTACGTCATGCTTCAGAAATGTGGAAAATGGTCCGTTTTCAAATGTTTTATTTTTGAACGTCAGTTCACATTTGTAGGTGGATCATCAGTGTTAGAGCTAAAATTAGCATGTTTAAAGTGATTTTCATGCTTCCAGGGGCCCAAAACACAAGATTTATGGAATGGTTAAAAGTGCATGAAAATGGCCAATTTACTCACTCTGAGTTCTCAAAAAGGGTTTCTTCACCCCGGGAAGTGAAATAAATACCATTTGGAGGCATTTAATGTTCGAGCAAAAACGGCTGATTTTCGACAAAAGAGATAACACCCCCCCATTACGTCATGCTTCAGAAATGTGGAAAATGTTCCGTTTTCAAATGTTTTATTTTTGAACGTCAGTTCACATTTGTAGGTGGATCATCAGTGTTAGAGCTAAAATTAGCATGTTTAAAGTGATTTTCATGCTTCCAGGGGCCCAAAACACAAGATTTATGGAATGGTTAAAAGTGCATGAAAATGGCCAATTTACTCACTCTGAGTTCTCAAAAAGGGTTTCTTCACCCCGGGAAGTTAATTAAATACCATTTGGAGGCATTTAATGTTCGAGCAAAAACGGCTGATTTTCGACAAAAGAGATAACACCCCCCCATTACGTCATGCTTCAGAAATGTGGAAAATGGTCCGTTTTCAAATGTTTTATTTTTGAACGTCAGTTCACATTTGTAGGTGGATCATCAGTGTTAGAGCTAAAATTAGCATGTTTAAAGTGATTTTCATGCTTCCAGGGGCTCGGGAAGTGAAATAAATACCATTTGGAGGCATTTAATGTTCGAGCAAAAACGGCTGATTTTCGACAAAAGAGATAACACCCCCCCATTACGTCATGCTTCAGAAATGTGGAAAATGGTCCGTTTTCAAATGTTTTATTTTTGAACGTCAGTTCACATTTGTAGGTGGATCATCAGTGTTAGAGCTAAAATTAGCATGTTTAAAGTGATTTTCATGCTTCCAGGGGCCCAAAACACAAGATTTATGGAATGGTTAAAAGTGCATGAAAATGGCCAATTTACTCACTCTGAGTTCTCAAAAAGGGTTTCTTCACCCCGGGAAGTTAATTAAATACCATTTGGAGGCATTTAATGTTCGAGCAAAAACGGCTGATTTTCGACAAAAGAGATAACACCCCCCCATTACGTCATGCTTCAGAAATGTGGAAAATGGTCCGTTTTCAAATGTTTTATTTTTGAACGTCAGTTCACATTTGTAGGTGGATCATCAGTGTTAGAGCTAAAATTAGCATGTTTAAAGTGATTTTCATGCTTCCAGGGGCTCGGGAAGTGAAATAAATACCATTTGGAGGCATTTAATGTTCGAGCAAAAACGGCTGATTTTCGACAAAAGAGATAACACCCCCCCATTACGTCATGCTTCAGAAATGTGGAAAATGGTCCGTTTTCAAATGTTTTTTTTTGAACGTCAGTTCACATTTGTAGGTGGATCATCAGTGTTAGAGCTAAAATTAGCATGTTTAAAGTGATTTTCATGCTTCCAGGGGCCCAAAACACAAGATTTATGCAATGGTTAAAAGTGCATGAAAATGGCCAATTTACTCACTCTGAGTTCTCAAAAAGGGTTTCTTCACCCCGGGAAGTTAATTAAATACCATTTGGAGGCATTTAATGTTCGAGCAAAAACGGCTGATTTTCGACAAAAGAGATAACACCCCCCCATTACGTCATGCTTCAGAAATGTGGAAAATGGTCTGTTTTCAAATGTTTTATTTTTGAAGGTCAGTTCACATTTGTAGGTGGATCATCAGTGTTAGAGCTAAAATTAGCATGTTTAAAGTGATTTTCATGCTTCCAGGGGCTCGGGAAGTGAAATAAATACCATTTGGAGGCATTTAATGTTCGAGCAAAAACGGCTGATTTTCGACAAAAGAGATAACACCCCCCCATTACGTCATGCTTCAGAAATGTGGAAAATGGTCCGTTTTCAAATGTTTTATTTTTGAACGTCAGTTCACATTTGTAGGTGGATCATCAGTGTTAGAGCTAAAATTAGCATGTTTAAAGTGATTTTCATGCTTCCAGGGGCCCAAAACACAAGATTTATGGAATGGTTAAAAGTGCATGAAAATGGCCAATTTACTCACTCTGAGTTCTCAAAAAGGGTTTCTTCACCCCGGGAAGTTAATTAAATACCATTTGGAGGCATTTAATGTTCGAGCAAAAACGGCTGATTTTCGACAAAAGAGATAACACCCCCCCATTACGTCATGCTTCAGAAATGTGGAAAATGGTCCCTTTTCAAATGTTTTATTTTTGAACGTCAGTTCACATTTGTAGGTGGATCATCAGTGTTAGAGCTAAAATTAGCATGTTTAAAGTGATTTTCATGCTTCCAGGGGCTCGGGAAGTTAATTAAATACCATTTGGAGGCATTTAATGTTCGAGCAAAAACGGCTGATTTTCGACAAAAGAGATAACACCCCCCCATTACGTCATGCTTCAGAAATGTGGAAAATGGTCCGTTTTCAAATGTTTTATTTTTGAACGTCAGTTCACATTTGTAGGTGGATCATCAGTGTTAGAGCTAAAATTAGCATGTTTAAAGTGATTTTCATGCTTCCAGGGGCCCAAAACACAAGATTTATGGAATAGTTAAAAGTGCATGAAAATGGCCAATTTACTCACTCTGAGTTCTCAAAAAGGGTTTCTTCACCCCGGGAAGTTAATTAAATACCATTTGGAGGCATTTAATGTTCGAGCAAAAACGGCTGATTTTCGACAAAAGAGATAACACCCCCCCATTACGTCATGCTTCAGAAATGTGGAAAATGGTCCGTTTTCAAATGTTTTATTTTTGAACGTCAGTTCACATTTGTAGGTGGATCATCAGTGTTAGAGTTAAAATTAGCATGTTTAAAGTGATTTTCATGCTTCCAGGGGCTCGGGAAGTTGATTAAATACCATTTGGAGGCATTTAATGTTCGAGCAAAAACGGCTGATTTTTGACAAAAGAGATAACACCCCCCCATTACGTCATGCTTCAGAAATGTGGAAAATGGTCCGTTTTCAAATGTTTTATTTTTGAACGTCAGTTCACATTTGTAGGTGGATCATCAGTGTTAGAGCTAAAATTAGCATATTTAAAGTGATTTTCATGCTTCCAGGGGCTCGGGAAGTGAAATAAATACCATTTGGAGGCATTTAATGTTCGAGCAAAAACGGCTGATTTTCGACAAAAGAGATAACACCCCCCCATTACGTCATGCTTCAGAAATGTGGAAAATGGTCCGTTTTCAAATGTTTTATTTTTGAGCGTCAGTTCACATTTGTAGGTGGATCATCAGTGTTAGAGCTAAAATTAGCATGTTTAAAGTGATTTTCATGCTTCCAGGGGCCCAAAACACAAGATTTATGGAATGGTTAAAAGTGCATGAAAATGGCCAATTTACTCACTCTGAGTTCTCAAAAAGGGTTTCTTCACCCCAGGAAGTGAAATAAATACCATTTGGAGGCATTTAATGTTCGAGCAAAAACGGCTGATTTTCGACAAAAGAGATAACACCCCCCCATTACGTCATGCTTCAGAAATGTGGAAAATGGTCCGTTTTCAAATGTTTTATTTTTGAACGTCAGTTCACATTTGTAGGTGGATCATCAGTGTTAGAGCTAAAATTAGCATGTTTAAAGTGATTTTCATGCTTCCAGGGGCTCGGGAAGTTAATTAAATAGCATTTGGAGGCATTTAATGTTCGAGCAAAAACGGCTGATTTTCGACAAAAGAGATAACACCCCCCCATTACGTCATGCTTCAGAAATGTGGAAAATGGTCCGTTTTCAAATGTTTTATTTTTGAACGTCAGTTCACATTTGTAGGTGGATCATCAGTGTTGAGCTAAAATTAGCATGTTTAAAGTGATTTTCATGCTTCCAGGGGCTCGGGAAGTGAAATAAATACCATTTGGAGGCATTTAATGTTCGAGCAAAAACGGCTGATTTTCGACAAAAGAGATAACACCCCCCCATTACGTCATGCTTCAGAAATGTGGAAAATGGTCCGTTTTCAAATGTTTTATTTTTGAACGTCAGTTCACATTTGTAGGTGGATCATCAGTGTTAGAGCTAAAATTAGCATGTTTAAAGTGATTTTCATGCTTCCAGGGGCCCAAAACACAAGATTTATGGAATGGTTAAAAGTGCATGAAAATGGCCAATTTACTCACTCTGAGTTCTCAAAAAGGGTTTCTTCACCCCGGGAAGTGAAATAAATACCATTTGGAGGCATTTAATGTTCGAGCAA